>NC_045451.1:69120375-69206723 GCF_002776525.5 Piliocolobus tephrosceles | reverse complement strand
TCTTTCTTTCTTTCTTTCTTTCTTTCTTTCTTTCTTTCTTTCTTTCTCTTTCTCTCTTTTTCTTTCTCGCTTTCTTTCTCTCTCTCTTTCTTTCTCCTTCCTTCCTTCCTTCCTTCCTTCCTTCCTTCCTTCCTTCCTTCAGACAGGGTGTCACTCTGTGGCCCAGCCTGGAGTGCAGTGGTGTGATCTTGCCTCACTGCAGCCTTGACCTTCCAGGCTCAATCAATCCTCCCACCTCAGCTTCCTGCGTAGCTGGGACTACAGGCATGTACCACCATGCCAGGCTAATTTTTGTATTTTTGTAGAGACAGGATTTCACCATGTTGCCCAAGCTGGTCTTGAACTCCTGGGCTCAAGCAGTCGCCTGCCTTGGCCTCTCAAAGTGTTGAGCCTCTGTGACTGGCCATAACTTTCAAATATCTAGATATATAGCATATGAATCTACATTTGTATTCTTGCCCCGGATCCATCAAATAGTATAGACAGGCCTGCCCCCTGCACGCAGTAGGTTCTCATATGTGTGAGTTTTCTTTATGTGCCGCACTTACGGAATGCCCCTCACATCCCCTCTACCAGGGCCTATTCGAACTTGCTCTCAGGTTTGTGCTACGGTTTGGGACGTGTGCACTCACAAAGCTTGTTCTGGACATCCTTAGACAAACTGCGCTTGCACTCATGTCCATCCTGCCCGACCTAGACAGGGCTGTGTTGGAGACCTGTTGTTCGCCTGTTGCGAGGGGCTTGGAGAGTAATGATGCTCCTCAAATAGCAGTGGCATTTATTGATATCTATATGCTGCACTTCACGAGTAGAAATTATCACGATCGTCTGAAAAGTAGATGCCTTTCTGCATTAACATATGTCACTGTCATCCGACAATTCTTATTTTCTAGCTTTTAAAAAATGTGATAACAGCTTGCACTTATGTATTATCTCACACTTTCTAAAACACTTCACATTTAGTATGTCATGGAAAATTGAATTTCTGCATTAGTTCCTTATTTATATTGCTTGAAAAATACCTTCTTTTTTGTAGTGGGACATCTGATATGTTCCTAAGTTTAAGACAATCTGCATAGTCATTTATTCTCTCTCTCTCTCTTTTTTTTTTTTTTGATACAGGGTCTTACTCTGTTCCCCAGCTTAGAGTGCAGTAATGCATTCATGGGTCACTACAGCCTTGATTTCCCTGGCTCCAGTGACCTTCCCACCTCAGCCCATCAAGTAGCTGGGACTGCATGCGCACACCACCATGCCCGGCTAATTTTTTGTTTTTTTTGTAGATATGGGATCCCATTATGTTGCCCAACCTGGTCTCAAACTCCTGGGCTCAAGTGATCCTTCCACCTCAGCCTCTCAAAGTGTTGGGATTACAGATATAAGCTGCTGCGCCTGGCCAATTTATATTCTTTGGTAACTTGCTGTGCATTTTTGCTAACCTTCTTTCTCATCTGTCTTTCAAAATAAAAGACAAAGGGTAATGCAGAGCTTTGCCTTCTCAGAACCACTCATAGCTACAGTTTTTCATCCTCTTTAAGTTTCTGCTTAAAAACATGCAAGGAAACAAATCAACAAACAAAAACTTGCGGTCTCTTCCATCAGTCACCTGTTAAATCAAGGCTCAAAAAAAAAAAAAAACTTCCAGAAATTCTGTTTTTTTTTTTTTTTTTTTTTGAGACGGAGTCTCGCTCTGTCGCCCAGACTGGAGTGCAGTGGCCGGATCTCAGCTCACTGCAAGCTCCGCCTCCCGGGTTCACAGCATTCTCCTGCCTCAGCCTCCTGAGTAGCTGGGACTACAGGCGCCCGCCACCACGCCCGGCTAGTTTTTTGTATTTTTTAGTAGAGACGGGGTTTCACCATGTTAGCCAGGATGGTCTCGATCTCCTGACCTCGTGATCCGCCCGTCTTGGCCTCCCAAAGTGCTGGGATTACAGGCTTGAGCCACCGGGCCCGGCCAGAAATTCTGTTTCGATTCCCACAACCGGACAGTGTGGCTCATGGCAGAGTCATTATTCACAAAGATTAGGTGAGGTTTGGGTCCGTTTGAGGAACATGAGGAGACCTGAAGACATCTTGCCAATAACTTGCAACTCATTACAATGAGTCCTGGAGCCAGGAACCAGTTCTCCTGGCTTTAAACCCACTCTACCACACTTCCAATTTTGATAATATGAACATAAGTCAGTTATAATCCCAAAGAGCTGTTACATTATTTTTATGATATTTCTACATTTATTTCTGTTTACCTTTATATAAAACTCAATGTCTGTAGAACTTTGTAATCCTAAATATAACTTTGAAAGGAATCAATACGTGGAAAAAATTTAGTTGGCATTAATAACTAATAATTTTATTTATAACAATATAATTTAAGATATTAATTGCTTAAAAAACCCAACAGGGCCCAAATAATGATTTATAAGTAGATATGGTTATTTCTAGAAATAAACTAAAAAACACAATTATTTATATGCAAAATTCTTCTAAATAGGTAAAATAGGAATAGAAAAGTGATGCTCATTCTAAACACATATTTGTTCTTTTCTATTTGGAAAAGCATCTCAGTTTTGGGCAGACAATTGTATTATTACATTAAAAAGTGTCAGGGAGTGGTGATTTTTAGGAGTTCACACTGCCTTTGACCATTGCAATTTCTTGGAGATAGCTTTACCTGTCCCGAGCAAAGTAACATAATTGACCTCAATTAAGAAACTGCAAGTTAGACAGCTGGGTATTCCCACAGCAAGATATGAAGGGCGGTGGATATCATTTAGGAATGAATGTAAATAGGCGGTACCCAAAAGACATTTCAGTTGCCTGCAAAAGCCACCAAAGCATACTTAATTATCTTTGTGATAATAAGCCTTCAGTCTGGTTTCAAATGCGTAATTTTTTGATATACTACATTTGAAACGCAACATTGCAATTCTTCTTGGACTTACAGACGGGTCATCTTCACTTTCATTTTACTAAAATAGCTCCCTCAAATTTAAAATTGATCAGATTAAATTAGTCTAATCAATAAGAACAAAAGAGGCATGAGCTTCTTTTATCTAACTCTACATTAGAATTGTAATTTTAAAAAGGCATTAAATACGAATTTTCAAAAACCACTTTCCTTGAATGACAGATCGTCACGCTTTATAAGTCCACATGTCTGTCTTTCAGGGTGATTTCAGTGATTATTCAGTAGTGAAATTGGCTAATTTTGTTTCATAAGGCTTATTTTGTAAATTTAGACATTACATATATAAGGCCTAACAGCTGATTAATTAAGTTAATTCAGTAAAAATCAATTGATCACTCAGTCATCTTATAAACAGATTAAATTTTTTCCACATTAACCCATTGATTAAAAATCAGAAGGCACAATCTAGTCCTAAAATGTACATCCTATTAAATTATGCAGAAAAGGGGGCCACTTTCATCACCATTTTCACCCACTTAATAGTTTGTCCATCCATCTTTTTTTTTGTTATTGTTTGTTTGCTTGTTTTTCTTTTGAGACAGTGTCTCACTCTGTCACCCAGGCTGGAGTGCAGCGGTGCGATCTCGGCTCACTGCATCCTCTGCCTCCCGGGTTCAAGCGATTTTCCTGCTTCAGCCTCCCGAGTAGCTGGGATTACAGTCACTCACTGCCACACCCAGGTAATTTTTTGTATTTTTAGTAGAGATGGGTTTCACATGGTGTTGGCCAGGTTGGTCTTGGACTCCTGACCTCAGGTGATTCGCATGCCTCAGCCTCCCAATGTGCTGGGATTACAGGTGTGAGTCACAACTCCCGGCCCATCCATGGTATTTTTTAGTTGGAGCTGGACTCTGTGTGCCTGAGCTGATCCCCCTGAAATGCTCTCCTCCTCTTGCAGACTCGTGGTCTGAGCTTAGTCCTGCTGTGAGGACACCATCCAGTGGCAGAAGGCACTAGCCGGTTGCTGTGGTATGTGAAAGTGGCTCAACTCCAAGGTAGAATACCATAAAGCTATTTCTAGAAGGATTCAGGACTTGTGATGGACTTCAGTCATTTGTCATATGTCAAAATTAAAGAAGAAAATATCAGTGACCACTTCACAGAGGGTAAGTCTGAAGGCAAGGTAGGTGGCAAATGCAGCCTGCCTGATGAAGGTCACAGTGGAATGAAGCAGTAGCGTCTGTGAGCCACTGTGGCCTGGGACATTAATGGTATTGCATAGGAAATATGTATCTGCTTGGCGAGAAACTCACTTTCAGCTGGGCCCTGTATCAGTTAGGATCAGGCATCACTACAGGTAATAAAAAAACTCTCAACTGAAAAATGGCTTTTAAAAAAGCAGAAGTTGATTTTTGCCCTGGAGTTGGGTAACCAGGGCCTTTAAGTCATTAGGGACCAGCTTCATCCAGTTGGCCACATCTTACTGCAAGGGAGGCTGGGAAATGTAGTCTTTTAGCTGGGTGCATATCCACCCCCCAGTGATGTGTCGGGAAGCCAGTTTTATCCTCCCCCTACTCCAAAGTGGGATATGGGGAAGGAGAGAGAAAGAAACTCCTGATTGTAGCATTTGCTAATGTCTACAGTATAAACACTACCACCATGGTCAATTTCAAGCTACCAATGGTTTAATGATTAGTTTACACAATTCCCACAAATCTAATAATTGGCTCTTGGGAGCTGGTACAAGCTTGCTCTAGTAGACTACTGGGCTGCAAATAATACCAAGAGTTCTATCACTAAGACGAAAGGGTGGGATGGCTGATGGGTAGACATCTGACAGTGTCTGCCACAGATCCCAAATGGAACACAACTATGTATTTTGACCAGAAGTAGGATTAGAAGTGTGTGCTCCATGATTCTTGCAGAAAAAGAACACTGATTTCTGATGAAACAACATAAAAGGCAGGAGGAAACATGGGCTGCAGAGGCTGCTGATGTTTAAAGAATGCAGGGCCAGGAAAACCCATCCTTGGTGCAAACAGGTGCCGCAAGCAGAACGTATTGGAATTGATCCCTTGAGAATGCAAAGACCCCAAATTAGATGATGAAATGGAACTCCAAGGTAGAATACCATAAAGCAAGGCAAGTTGGATCATCTGAAGAGTAGGAGAAAAGGGATAAGATTTAACGATGCATCTTCCCTTTAGACGAAGCTTTCTGGGGCTTGGGGCCATGTCTTTCCTGTTCATTGTTTTATTTTTGGCATGTAGCCCAATCCTTGGCACCTTCATTCATTCAACAAACACTTAGTGTGCTTACCTGTGGCAGGCACTGTTCTATGTGCTGAGGGAACAGCAGTGAACAAAACTGGCAGAAGTCCAGGCCCTCATGGAGCTTACACTCTATTCGGAAGGCAAGAGAAATAAAATAAAATAACTTATATGGTGCTAAATGCTATGGGGATAATCAGGCAGGGAAAGAGGATTGGGAGGGTTATAAGTGCTCAGTCGTTTAAGAAAAAAAATTATTTTTTTTTTGTTATTGAGATGGGGTCTTGCTATGTTGCCCAGGCTGGTCTTAAACTCCTGGTCTTAAACTCAAGTGATCCTCCTGCCTTGGCCTCCCAAAGTGTTGGGATTACAGGCGTGAGTCACCGTGTCACCTAAGAAAAGTGTTTTTAAACTAAATGGTGTTTTAGGTTGGATTTCCTAGAAGCAGTCCCTGAGATGAGAACCCGTGTGCCAGCGATGTGTTAAGGATGTGCTGGGAGGCACCAGCAGCCTCAGTGTTGAGACTGGGTATCAGTGATGTTCAGGCCAGGGGCCTCTGAGAAGCAGAGCCGCAGCAAGAATTCGAGTCCCAATGTTCTATTTGGGAGGTTTGAGCCTTGAGCAGTGAGAATGAGGAGATAGAGGGAGCGAGGTGGGGAAAAGCACGAAGTGATGTGATGCCTTGCCACGTTGGTCAATGCACCCAGCAAGCTCGCAGGCAGGCCTGGGCACGTGCCCAGCGTGGTGGACCCATCTGGAGATTTGCAAGGAGAGTATGCCTGTGGAGTAGGCTGCTGGGGGCAGGGGTAGAGGAGGGTGGGTGGGCGCTGTCTGCTTACTTCTGTCCTAACTTCTTTTTCCAACTGGTCAAGACACACCCCGTGGGGGCCACTGCCCCACCTTCCGGGGCAGCACCTGGCTCTTCAAGCCTTCTCCAGAAGTGGGAGCCTCCGCCTGGTGCTGTGACATTTTATTAAGGCCTGGAAGGGGAAAGGCAGCCCACGTAGGGGGCTGGAGGTGTGGAGCCTTTGGAGGTGTTGTTGGACCAAGAAGAGAAAGAAGAAGGCAGCAGAAGGGCGTGAGAAGCTGCCCAAGGTCCCTGTCGGACACGGCAGGCCGGCAGTCCCTGCTTGGCTGCTAACCCCCTCGCAACCTTGGGCACCTCACCCAACCCCTCTGAACTTAGTCTTAGCGAGAGGGCTGGGCTGGGACAGTCTTTCAAATCCCTTTGGCTGAAGCCGCCTGCTTCTGTGGCAGTCAGCATCCTGCCACGCTCCTAGCAGCCCCTGAGCGAGCTTGGAAATGACACTAAACGCCAGGCTTTCAGCAGTCACAGCTGCTGGCAAGGAACACAGTCCGCTGGATTTGAGCAGAGCTTTTGAAAAAGGGTAAGACGGAGCTTTCACCCTCTTCTTACGCCAAGGGATGTATTTCTTTCACCCTGTAAAAGGGGAAGGAGAACTGACTTCAATGATTTCTTTGTCCTTGGACAAATTTACTACCAACAACCCTTCACTAGTCAGCGGGGGCCCACTCAAGTGAGTTTAAACAGAATTTACAGCATAAATAACTATAGGTAGCTGCAAAGGGAATATAATAATAATTTTTAAACCCCTCAATTCAAAATACTGTGATGTGTTTGAATCCAATTGCCAACAAAATATAAGCACGAACTCCACATGGCCATAAGAGCAGCGGGGACTTGGGGTCAGGGTGGGGAGAATGTGGTCCCAGAGGAAACTGAGTGATCGCAGCTACTTTATGTGGCTGTTCTTGAAGTTAGACCAGAAGAAAATTATTGAAGCACCTCAACTGCACATATGGCCTGGAATCACCCTCAGCTCCACTGGTGCCTGAAGGACAGATACAGGATGCTCTATAACAAGTGCCAGGAACTTCCTTGGGCAATGAGTCGCCTTCACCAGCAGGATGGCCTCCCGGCAATTCTGCCTGCAGTTCTAGGACCATGACACCGCATCCCACAGCTCCCACAGCACGTGCAAATGGTATACAATGTGCAAATGTGCTTGGCAGGGGAGACGGGGTTACTGGTTTCCTTTTCCATGTGTGTGCACGCCATCATGTTAGATTTTTGAGAATAGAATACTAAACTGCATATCTGATTACATACCTTAACACTAACCTTCATCACCTCAAAGTACGATTGCCAAATTTAGCAAATATCAACACAGGTTTCCCAGTTAAGTTTGAATTTCAGATAAAAATGAATAATTATTCATCCCAAATATTGCATGGAATATAATAAAAATTATTCATTGTTAATTTATAATTAACATGTAACTGGGCATCCTAAATTTTATCTGACAGCCCAACCTCAAATATCACATTTTCTGCAAATACAAATATTTGTGTGTGTCTATAAATATATTTTATTTTTCACACAAACGGTAGCATATTGCACACACTATTCTGTGTCTTGATTGTCTTATTTAATAATAACATACGTGGCTGGGCATGAGGGCTCACACCTATAATCACAACACTTTGGGAAAATGAGGCAGGAGAATTGTTTCAGCCCAGGAGCTTGAGACCAGCCTGGGTGACATAGTGGGACCCCATCTTTACAAAAAATAAAAGTTAGCCTGGTGTGGAGACACACACCTGTGGTCCAGGCTACTTAAAAGACTGAAGGGAAGGATCGCTTGATTGCATCACTACACTCCAGACTCCAGCCTGGGTTACAGAGTGATACCCTGTCTCAAAAAAAAAAAAAAAAAAATATATATATATATATATATATAATTCTTTATCAGTGCACACATATCTGCCTCATTTAAAAAAATTACTTTAGGTTTGGGGGTATATGTGAAGGTTTGTTACATAGATAAACACCTGTCACAGGGATTTGTTATACATTTTATTACATCACACAGGTATTAACCGCAATAGTTATCTTTTCTACTCCTCTCCTTTCTGTCACCCTCCCCTGTCAAGTAGACCCAGTGTCTTTTGTGTCTTTCTTTGTGTTCCTAAGTTCTTATCGTTTAGCTCCCACTTATAAGTGAGAACATGCAGCCTTTGTTTTTCTGTTCCTGTGTTAGTTTGCTAAGGATGATAGCCTCCAGCTCCATCCATGATCCTGCAAAAGACATGATCTCATTTTTTTTTCTTTTTTTTTCCTTTTTTTGAGGCGGAGTTTCACTCTGTCGCCCAGGCTGGAGTGCAGTGGCGAGATCTCGGCTCACTGCAACCTCTGCCTTCCAGGTTCATGCCATTCTCTTGCCTCAGCCTCCCGAGTAGCTGGGACTACAGGCGCTCACCACCATGCCCAGCTAATTTTTTGTATTTTTAGTAGAGGTGGGGTTTCACCATGTTAGTCAGGATGGTCTCAATCTCCTGACCTTGTGATCTGCCTGCCTCGGCCTCCCAAACTGCTGAGATTACAGGTGTGAGCCACCGCGCCCAGCTGAGCTCATTCTTTTTTATGGCTGCGTAATATTCCATGGTGCATATGTACCACATTTTCTTTATCAGTCTCTCACTGATGGGCATTTAGGTTGATTCCATGTCTTTGCTGTTGTGAATAGTGCTGCAATGAACATACGCGTGCATGTGTCTTTACGGCAGAATGCTTTATATTCCTCTGGGTATGTACCCAGTAATGGGATTGCTGGGTTGAGTGATAGTTCTGCTTTTAGCTCTTTGAGGAATTGCTATACTGCTTTCCACAACGGTTGAACTAATTTACACTCCCACCAACTATATATAAGCACTCACTTTTCTCTGCAACCTCACCAGAATCTGCTATTTTTTGACTTTTTAATAATAGGCATTCTGACTGGTGTGAAATGGTATCTCATTGTGGTTTTCATGTGCATTTCTCTGATGACCAGTGACACTGAGCTTTTTTTCATATGCTTGTTGGCTGCATGTATGCCTTCTTTTGAGAAGTGTCTTTTCATGTCCTTTGTCCACTTTTTAATGGAGTTGTTTTTCTCTTGTACATTTAAGTTCCTTATAGATGCTGGATATTAGACCCTTGTCAGATGCATAGTTTGCAAATATTTTCCCCCATTCTGTAGGGTTGTCTTTTTACTCTGTTGATAGTTTTCTTTGCTGTGCAGAAGCTCTTAAGTTTAATTAGATCCCATTTTTCAAATTTTGCTTTTGTTGCAAGTTCTTTTGGTGTCTTTGTCATGAAATCTTTGCCTGTTCCTATGTCCAGGATGGTATTGCCTAAGTTATCTTCCAGGGTTTTCACAGTTTTGGGTTTTACATTTAAGTCTTTCACCCATCTTGAGTTGATTTTTGTTTGTGGTGGTCCACTTTCAATCTTCTGCGTATGGCTAGCCAGTTATCCCAGCACCATTTACTGAATAGGGAGTCTTTTCCCCATTGCTTATTTTTGTCAGCTTTGTCAAGGATCAGATAATTGTAGATTTGCAGCCTTATTTCTGAGATCTGTATTCTGTTGAATTGGTCTATGTGCCTGTTTTTGTACCAGTGCCATACTGTTTTGGTTACTGTAGCTTGTATAATAATACAGTTTGAAGTTGGGTAATGTGACTTCCTCCAGCTTTGTTCTTTTTGCTTACGACTGTCTTAGTTATTGGGGCTCTTTTTTGGTTCCATATAAATTTTAAAATGTTTTTTTCTAGTTCTGTGAAGAATGTTGTTGATAGTTTGATAGGAATAGCACTGAATCTGTAAATTGCTTTGGGAAGTATAGCCATATTAATGATACTGATTTTTCCTATAAGAAGGGGATGTTTTTCCATTTGCTTGTGTCTTCTCAGATTTCTTTGAGCAGTGTTTTGTCATTCTCATGGTAGAGATCTTTCACCTCCTTGGTTACCTGTATTCTGAGATATTTTTTTGTTTGTTTGTTTATCAGCTGAAGGAGCTTTTGGGCTAAGACTACAGGGATTTCTAGATATAGGATCATGTCATCTGCAACCAGAGATAGTTTGACTTCCCCTCTTCCAATTTGGATGCCCTTTATTTATTTCTCTTGCCTGATTGCTCTAGCTAAAACTTCCAATACTGTGTTGAATAGAAGTGGTGAAAGGGCATCCTTGTCTTGTGCTGGTTTTCAAGGGGAATGCTTCCAGCTTTTGCCTATTCAGTATAATATTGGCTGTGGGTTTGTCATATATGACTCTTAATATTTTGAGGTATATTCCTTCCACACCTAGTTCATTGAGAGTTTTCAACATGAAGGGATGTTGAATTTTATTTTAAAAAAGCCTTTTCTGTATCTATTAAGACAATCATGTGGTTTTGTCTTTAGTTCTGTTTATGTGATGAATCACATTTATTGATTTTAGTATGTTGAACCAATCTTGCATCCTAGGGATGAAGCCTACTTGATCATGGTGGATTAGCTTTTTGATGTGCTGCTGGATTAGGTTTGTAAATATTTTGTTGAGGATTTTTGCACTGATGTGCATCAACAATATTGGTGTGAAGTTTTCTTTTTTTTATTGTGTCTCTGCCAGGTTTTGGCATCAAAATGATGCTGGCTTCCTGCTGGCATTTAGTGCTATGAATTTCCCTCTTAATACTGCCTTAACTGTCCTAGAGATTCTGGAATGTTGTATCTCAATTTTTTTTGGAATACTTTCAGTAGGGATGATACCAACTCCTCTTTGTACATCTGGTAGAATTCAGCTGCGAATTCATCAGGTCCTGGACTTTTTTTGTTGGCAGGTTATTTATTACTGATTCAATTTTGGAGCTCCTTGTTGGTCTGTTCAGGGAATCAATTTCTTCCTGTCTCAGTCTTGAGAGGGTATATGCATCCAGAAATTTATCCATCTGTTCTAAGTTTTCTAGTTTGTGTATGTAGTGGTGTACATAGTAGTTTCTGATAGTTGATTTTATTTGTATGGGGTCAGTAGTAACATTGACATTGTCATTTCTACTTGTGTTTATTTGAATCTTCTCTCTTTTCTTCTTAGTCTGGCTAAAAGCCTATCTATTTTATTAATTTTTTCAAAAAAAAAAAAAACAACTCCTGAATTCACTGATCTTTTGAATGGTTTTTCGTGTCTCAATTTCCTTCAGTTCAGCTCTGATTTTTGTTATTTCTTGTCTTCTGCTATCTTTGGGGTTTATTTGTTCTTGCTTTTCTAATTCTTTCAGTTTTGAAGTCAGGTTGTTGATTTGAGATCTTTCTAATTATTGATGGGCATTTAGTGCAATGAATTTCCCTCTTAATACTGTCTTAACAGTCCTAGAGATTCTGGTATGTTGTATATTTGTTCTCATTATTTTTAAAGAACTTCTTGATTTCTGCCTTAATTTCATTATTTACCCAAAAGTCATTCAGGAGTATGTTGTTTAATTTCTATGTAATTGTATGGTGTTGAGCTATTTTCATTGTGTTGAATTCCATTTTTATTGTACTGTGGTCTGAGAGTCTGTTTGGCATGATTTTGATTCTTTTACATTTGTTGAAAATTGTTTTATGTCCAATTATGTGGTCGACTTTAGAGTATGCACCATGTGGTGATGAGAAGAATGTACATACTTTTTTGGTGGCGGGGGTAGGTTGGAGATTTCTGTAAAGGTCTGTCAGATTCATTTGGTCCAAAGCTGAGTTTAAGTGCTGAATATCTTTGTTAACTTTCTGCTTCAAGGATCTGTCTAATACTGTCAGAATTTGGTTTTCTTTATCATTATGTAATGCTCTTCCTTGTCTTTTTTACCTTTGTTGGTTTGAAATCTGTTTTGTCTGAAATTAGGGTTGCAGTCCCCGTGTTTTTTTCTGTTTTCTATTTGCTTGGTAGATTTTTCACCATTTCTTTATTTTGACCCTAAGAGTTTCATTACAGGTGAGATAGGCCTCTTGAAGACAGCATACCATTGGGTCTTTTTTTTTTATCCAACTTGCCATTCTGTGCCTTTTAAGTGGGGCATTTAGCCCATTTACATTCAAGGTTAGTATTGATATGTGTGAATTTGATCCTGTCATTGTGCTGTTAGCTGGTTATTATGTTGGCTGATTATTATGTTTGTGTGATTGCTTTACAGTGACACTGGTCTGTGTCTTTAAGTGTGTTTTTGTATTAGCTTTTAGTGGTCTTTCCTTTCTATATTTAATACTCTTTTCAAGATTTCTTGTAAGGCAGGTCTGATGGTAATGAAGTCCCTCAATGCTTGCTTATCTGAAAATGATTGTATTTCTCCTTCACTTAGGAAGCTTAGTTTGACTGGATATGAAATTCTTGGCTGAAAAGTTTTTTCTTTAAGAATGTTGAATATAGGTCCCCAGTCTCTTCTATTAATAGCTTGTAGGGTTTTAGCTGAGAGGTCTGCTGTTAGCCTGATGGGGATGTAGGGTGACCTGCCCTTTCTCTCTAGCTGCCTTTAACATTCTTTCATTTTGACCTTGGAAAATCTGACAATTATGTGTCTTGGGGATCATCTTCTTTTGTGGAATCTTGCAGAAGTTCTCTGTATTTCCTAAATTTGACTGTGCCCCTCTAGCAAGGTTGGGGAAGTTTTCATGGATGATATCCTGAAATATATTTTCTAAGTTGTTTGCTTTCTCCCCCTCCCTTTCAGGGATGCCAGTGATTGGTAGATTTGGCCTCTACATATTCCCATACTTCTTGTAGGTTTTGTTCATTTCTTTTTATTCTTTTTTAAAATTTTTGTCTGACTGTCTTATTTCAGAGAACCCATCTTCAAGTGTTGAGATTCTTTCCTCAGTTTGATTTATTCTGCTGTTAATACTAGTGATTGCACTGTGAAATTCTTGTATTGTGTTATTCAGCTCTGTCAGACCCATTAGGTTCTTTTTTACACTGGCTATTTCTTCCTTCAGCTCCTGTATCACTTTATTGTGATTCTTATTTACCTTGGGTTAGGTTTTGTCATCCTCTTGAATCTCAATGATCTCTGTTCATATACATATTCTGAATTCTGTTTCTGTCATTCCTGCCAGTTTGGCCTGATTAAGGATGCTTGGAGAATTGGTGCAGTTGTTTGGAGAACATATGACACTCTGGCCAAGTGAGTTACCAGAGTTCTTGAATTGGTTCTTTTTCATCTCTGCATGTGGGTGTTCCTTTAACTGCAGTGTAGATTGAGTACAGCCAATAACCCTTTTTTCTGGATGTTTTCACCAGGCCAAAGCTTTGTGTAGGACCTTTATTTGATGCTGACTTCTTGTCGCAGGTTCAGAGGGTGGTATATAACTGAGGTGTTTTTTTGTGCTGAGGCTTTGGGGTGTGACCCAGCAGGTGGCACTTAGGCTTATTGGTCATTCAATAGACTCTTGCTTGGTTGTGTGGCTACCCTATGCTTCCTCACAGTTGCAGTCATGTTCCTTCTCAGTGTTCTGAAAGTGTGGGTTTCTCTTCCCCTTGAGTGTTCACTGCAGATCATGACTTGGCACTCCTGGGCTGCCCACTGGAACTCTGGGGTGATCTCAGTGTTTATGTTCCTTCCCCAGCTTAGAGGCAGCAGAGGAAGAGATCTTAGTAGTGGTTATGGCCAAGGATCTTTTGCTTGACTCCTGGGGGTTCCACCCCAGAGAGATGCAGGTGAGCAATCACTCAGTGCAGTCAGTCCCGGATGGAGGATCTATGATGTGGGCCCAAGCCAGGGGTTCCCTGTCTGGTGACAAGTCATGGGGGGTGTGTGATACCTGTGGGAGACAGGCTGGCCCCCTTTCCTTAGGATGACTGCAGCTTGTCGGAGGTGTGTATAAGGCACTTAGGGTCTTTACTCTTTCATTAGTCTGTGGATGGGAAGGGCAGTTTCACAGCAGAGTCAGTAGCAAAGACGCTTTCAGTTACCACTGGAGGCTCTTTCCAGGGAGTTGCTGAGTTGATATTGGCTCAATAGCTCTGGTAGGAGGTGTGGTTGGAGGTCCAGGCCTGGAGGACCCACCTTGTGAGTAGATACGGGAAGAGGCACCCATGTAAAAATCTGGCCACTTTTCCATAGGGCTGCTGCAGTATGCTTGGGGCCCACTCTAGTCCTCAGTCACCTTGGGTTTTCCAGAACCAGGAGGTGTCACCAGTGATGGCTGTGAAACAGCAAAGATGGCAGCATGTCCCTTCCTCTGGGAGCTTTGTCCCAGGGAGGTATGGATCTGTTGCCAGCCCAAAGGCATCATAGGAAGTGGCTGGAGACCCTGCTTGGGAGGTCTCGACCAATGAGGAGGAATGGGATCAGGCACCTATGTAAAGCAGCAACCTGGCCACATTGTGGTAGAGCAGCTGTGCTGTGCTGGGGGATCCCTCCTGCCCTGGGTGGGCTCAGACTTTCCAAAGCCCAAAGGCTAGAATGGCTAAATCACCCAAACAATAAAGATGGTGGCCCACCCCTCCCTCTGGAAGCACCATCTCCGCGGGAATTCAGATCTCTGTCAGCTGGAGAGCTTAGTTGGGGCTGGCTGGAGGCCCCGTTTGGGAGGTCCTGCCAATGAGGAGGAACAGGATCAGGTGCCTGTTTAAAGCAGCAGTCTGGCCATGTTGTGGTAGAGCAGCTGTGCCATGGTGGGTCATCCTTTCTGCCCTAGGTCAGCTCAAACTCTCCAAAGTCTGAAGGCTGGAATGGCTAAGGTGCCTAAATAGCAAAGACGGCAGCCTGCCACTCCACCTAGGAGTTCCTTCTCAGGGAGCTGCAATGCCACTACTGCTGGCTGGGTGGAATTCCAAACCAGTGGGTCTTATCTTGTGTGGTGCTGTGGAAGTGGGGCCTGCAGGCTGTTGCTGTTCAGCCCCCTGGATTCAGCCTCCTTCCTATGGGTATGTAGAGGAGTCTAACCTCCTGCTTTCCCAGAGCTGCAGCTACTTTTGCCAGAAAGCCCAAGTATGTAAGGCTCCAGGGTCTGCATGCATGCCTAAGTGACTGCTCTGCCAAGACTTCACGTAGCTCTGTCTGTTAGACTGGAGGCCCTGGTGGAGTGGGTTCACAAGGTGATCTGCTGACCCAAGGGTTGCAAAGATCTGTGGGAGAAGTGTGGTTTCCCAGGGTGGCTCATTCACTCACTGTGTCCCTGGGTCAGGGAGGATCTTCTGGCTCCATGTTGCTCCAACATGTGGCTCCATTGTTCTGTCTTGCTTGTCCTTGTTATCTGTAGGTCAGGTTGTTTCCTTGGTTAATCCTAATGCAAGGACTTGGATGTTTCAGATGAAGGTATTGTATTTGCTTGCCCCTTCTGTTCCTCTCTGTGAGAGCCACGCACACCAGCTGCTTCCAGTCAGCCATCTTGGCCACCCTGCCTAATTCTTTTTAACAGTTGCTGAATGGATGGACTATAGACATTCAGCCATCTATAGATACTTGCCCCCAACTTAGCCTTTTCATGGTTGCCAAATAATGCAAATTTTAAAATTTGTGCTCCCTTCTCTGGGGCTAATCTAGGTCTCTCTTATGCTGTCCTCTTGCTGCTGGAAAGGCCTTGTGGGCATTACTCTACTGTATCATTCAACACACAGTCAGCAGCAATCATAATTGCACCCTGGAGGCCCTTCACATTCTGATTTCATTGTGGCCTGGTTGCTCGTCAGGCATATACAGATAGTATTACAGGTCTTATCTTCATTGCTATTGTAGGTTGAATCTATTGTCTCCTGGATTGCATGTTTTCATCTTTCTTGATCTATACCCTCATATTATGGGAGAACATTCTCTAGGAGTTTTCTTAGAAAGACAGCTTAAGAAGTAATATTATAGGTCTTTGCATGTTTGAAGATATCCTATTCTGCTCATATGTTGTTGTTAGTTTGGCTGGGTATAGAATTCTTAGCTACAAATACTTTTCTCTTAGAATTTGAAGACTTCATTCCATTATCTTCCAAATTCGAGTGTTACTATTAAGAATCCTGAGGCCACTCTTATTTGTGTTCTTTTTTCAAGTAACCTATATTTTCTGTTTGTTTGTTTGTTTGTTTCCTCTTTGGAAACTAAGAGAATTATTCCTTTCTGGTGATGAGAAATTTCTTTAAAACTGCCTTGGTGTTGGTTTTTTTTCTTTATGGTACTGGGTTAATAATGGACACAGTAATTCTGGAGACTTGTATCTTTTAATTAAGGCTCATATTTTTGTATTTCTTGGATACTTTCTTCTGAGAAATTTTGTGTATTCTCTCATTTAGAACACTTACATTGGCTTTTGTGTGTGTGTATTGAATCTCCATTTTTAAAAATCTTGTCTATTCTACTTTCCAGAATATTTTTAAAATTTTTTATCTCTCAAACCTTTTAATGAATTTTTTAATTATTGTATGTTTAAATGTCGAATATTGTATCAATCAGCATAGGCAAGGCTATGCTGGGGCAATGACATGAAACCGCAGGTAAAGGGGAGCAACTGCAATACATCTGACTACATTTTTAAATAGCAAGATTGTGTTCTTGTTTTTAATTCATTCGTTTATTGATTTAGGGGTTCAATATCATCTTGAACCTCTCTGAGGGTACTATTTACATTTTATTTATATTTTAAAGTTTTTACCAGCATGACTCCTGTTTCCTCTAGTTCCTTTTTTCTGTGTATTTTTGCCTGCATGTGGTGAGCTCTCCCTGTACTTTTTATACCATGGTTGCCCATTCAGAAATAAGAGTGAGTCACTTAGAAGTAGATGGGAAGTCGCCCAGTGGGCCTCTCTGTTGAGTGGGTGGTGGGCAGCTTGTCAGGGGACCAGCAGTTATTGGTGTGTGGAGGTTGTGTCAGCCACCGTCCAGTCAGTAAACACATGGATGCTCCAGACAGGGCCAGGGAGAGAGTTGAACAACGGGACTATGAGGGGCCAAGGGAACCAGGGATGGATGTGAAGGTGCTCGGTGGTGACTGCAACAGCCAGGAGCCATGACCACCTGAGATCCGGAGAGATAGAAGTTTCTGGACTCTAGTAAATGTTCCTACCTGTGGGAGAGGGGATTCTCAATAGGAATCATTGTCATAGGCAGGGGAATGCAGCCCTGGCTGAACTACAGCCTGGCGTGAAGAAAAGGTAGAATAAATACGCCAGCCCTCTGTGTGCCCCCAGCCGAGCAGAACCCACCCTAAAGCCACAGGGAGAGAGCCCAAGGGATACAGTGTGTGTGGTTCACCTCCTGGGGACGGGCATGGTAGAGAAAGGTGGAGAGTAGATCTGAGGGGTCGGGGGAGAATGCCCCGTACAGAGAGCTCTCCCTACGGGACAGCGAGGTCTCCAGGGAGGGTCCTTGAGAGCCTGCTGGGGCATTCGGCACACATGGAGGGAAGGGGGCTGTGGGGCCAGCTGCTCCATGTGAAGCCTTTCATCTGAGCCCTGCTTTCTTCTCCAGCCTCAGCCTGGCTTCTGTGGTGTCTGCCGCCCCAGCCTCTGGCTATTCAGGGACAGGTAGGACAGGCTGGTTGCTTTTCTATGTGTGATTAGGGGCACATACTTTAGGCTGTGGCTTCCTCTTCTCTGCTAAACCAGTTACCACTTCTCTTCCAAGAATCTGTTAAAAAATACCTTGATTCTGTTTGCATTTCCTTTTTTCTTATTCCTCTAATTTATTTTATTAGAAAATGAAATTGCTTTATATTTTTATATTTATTTTCACAGGACATATGTGAATTATGTACAGTTCTTTCACATTATCCATAATGTCCTGCACAAATATAACATAATTGATTAAAGTAGCTTAAAAACAATACTCTGGCAGTGTATCCTCAGGGGAATATATTCTAAGGACAAAAATAAAATTAAGAGGCAAAGACGGTTTAACCTTAGTATTGGATGTGTTTTTTAAAAATGGTGTTGGCACCTTAATACTAAAACTCTCAGGTGTGAACTGTAGATTAGCACACAGGAATCAATATATCCCTGTTTCAGGAAGCAGGGTTTTCACTGTGGAAGAAGTGGAATGAGAGAAGCTGTGGAAGAAGCCTGTGTTACTGGATTTGATACGCTGGCTTCAAACACCAACAATACTATGTGTTCTTGCTGTGAAGTAGTGAGAAGTTCAGAAATTCACCAAACAGTGTTCTTGCCAGAAATGGTTCACCTAAATACAGTCACAAGGAAAGAGACGAATATAGAATGTGTGATGTTTTACAGGGATCTTCAAAGGACTCATTGTCACCAGGTGAGGGGATGGGATTGTTCTATATTAGGGAAAAACAACAAGGAGAGCCTTGATTTTATTCTGAGTTGAAAGGAAAATGAACTATTTAAAACATCAGTGGGACAACTGGGGAAACTGTGTTAGATTCTTTTGTTGAATTCATGTTAGTTTCCTTAGTGGTGGCAGAAGCATTGTAGTTTGAAGGGTCTAGGGGGCCCGTCAGGCACCTGTGTCCTGCTTTCTAATGGTTCAGCAAGAGGGAGACGTGTGCAGAGGGAGACAGCACGGGCAGGGTATGGTGTTAGCAGTTGGTGGGCTTGGGGCAAGTTCATTGTATTGCTATTTTGAAAAATCACAATTAGTCTGGGTGCCTCGGCTCATGCCTGTAATCGCAGCACTTTGGGAGGCCGAGGCAGGTGGATCATTGAGGTCAGGAGTTCAACACCAGCCTGGCCCACAGGGTGAAACCTTGTCCCTACAAACAATACAAAAATTAGCTGGGTGGTAGTGGCATGCTCCTGCAATCCCAGCTACTTGGGAGGCTGAGGGAGGAGAATCACTTGAGCCTGGGAGGCAGAGGCTGTAGTAAGCTGAGATCACGCCACTGCACTCCAGTCTGGATGACAGAGTGAGACCCTGTCTCAAAAAAATAAAAAATTTAAAAATTTTTTAAAAAGGAAAATAAAAATCAAAATTAAAAGATGAATACATTTTAAAAGTGTGCCACAAAACTTTAACCTTTAACATTTACAAAATTCTTGTGGGAACATACCAGTCCTTTTTTAGTTTTTGCAGAAGCACAACTGAGCTTTGCTTTGTGACTTAAATGACTGAGGTACACTGAAAGAAAGGACGATAAGGAGGCCATCCTAGAGAAATCTCTCCGGGTGAGGAATGCAATGTGTTCTCCTCTAGGAGAATGTTTGCTCAAAAAAAAAAAAAAATGGCTGCTTTTCCTTGAGTCTTCATCCTGCCACTTCCAATGGCCAAATACCCAAACTCAGCCACCCCAAGTCCTCTAGAAGGACGGGATGGTCAGATGCTCTGCAAGAACCAGGAACCCTAAGGATATGACTCCTCTCCTCAGGGGCACAGCTCCAACAGAGGTCCCATCTGGAGAAAATGCTGACTTAAGATTTGAAAACAAAAGCTTTTTGTTATGTACAGGAGCTAAAAATCTAACACGGCTTTACCTCTGCTGGTCACTTAAGGGCAGAAGACAGCAAGGGACAAGATCTCTCTCTGATGTTTTGGCAGCATCCCAGAGGGGTGAGAAAAAGTAAAAGAAACAGTAAGATCTCCTCATGCTTGGGCTATCCAGCTGCTGGAATAGCCATGAAAATCTACTCTTCTAAACTTATTTCAGTCACAAGTTTTTCTTCTACTTACCTCTGAGCCTCTCCCTTAAGAGGGCATGCAGACAGCACGGGGTGAAGCCAGTGGCTTTACACAGGGACCTAGAACACCTGGTGGCAGCTGACCTAGATTGCTTTCATGTCTGGATAGGTCATACATACTACACATGTGCCACAGATAGGACGGCAGTGCACACACAGGCAGTACACATATGCGTGTTAAAAGCATATACGCAAATGCCTTGGTTTGTTACAACAGAGAGATGCTTTGGGAAGGTGGACACTCCCTCGCCATCTCTGATCCTCCTGAAGGAATGCTTGTATGCCTGCTTCCTTGTTTTTCAGAAGTGGCTGTGATGGAGCTAGTGTAGACACGTATGCCAATTTGCAGGAATAGATATGATTAAAATGTGCATGGTCATGGATGCACACCAGCTGCATATCAGCTGCGTGCTGACATGCACACGTGTGTGTGCGTCATTTGGAACAGTACAGAAAGGTAAAAGTTTGTAGCTCTTGGCTATTTGTCTCTTTCTGGAGTGATCTGACTCAGCGCTTCCTCTTTCTAGGCAACAGTCTAGAAATGCTGTTCATCCCACCCAGAGATGAAAGGGAGCAGGAAGGAAAATGTGTGGAGGGAAACCGGAGAGATGAGTAGGGGCCTGGGACTGGAGGCACTTTCACCTGTGATGGACTGTAATGCTGCAGGAAAGAGTGAGGGACTTGGTCAAGGCTGGGTGACAAGAGGAGCCAGTCGCAGAGGGACAATTTGTTCTCTTCATCAGTTTTTATTCAAGAAGCAGACAACCTAGGACACTCTCTTCTGCCATCTCAGAGTTGAGTCCTTCCACACCTCAAGGATTTCTGTAGGTTTTCCCAGCTGGATCCGTGCCACAGTGAGCGGGTGGGTCCCATGGACGATGGAAAGCTCTTGGTCTCCACATGGAAGCAGCACCTGACGGTGGGGGCTGAGGGTCATCAGCAAACAGGTGTTCGGTTTGCCTCCAGTGATGCCTCCTCACGGCTTCCACATGTTGAGGGTGGGCTCAGAGCAGCAGGAGGCAACCCAGAACATGCTCCACATTCAAGACGATCTTCCTCCATCCAGCCAAGAAGCCTACATCCGTGAAAAGATGGATGTGAGAGAGCCCTCCTTGTTCAGAAGGTGCAATGTCTCACAGAGATGGGGGTCAAGGAAGGGACTCCCTGGTAGCAAGCTGTTCCTCTGGAAGCGCCGACTCTCTTCAGGGTTCCTTCTTGGTACAGGCAGGCAATTATCTTGTGTTTTGTCTTCAAAAATTGTCTGTTTCAATGCTTCAAAGCATATTCTGAAAACGATTCATCACATCCAAGTTCTCTACATCCTCTTCTCACACATTCTAAGCTAAAAAAAAAAGATTAACAGAGTGGTGAGGTTATTATGTTTCTGTTTGTAGCTACTAGCAGGGCATTAGATGAAGAAATCCACAGAACTCCTGCACAAGAAGTTACTAGAACAAGAGATGAGAAAATTTGTTCTGGATTGTTATCAGTGTGTCTTCTGTGGAAAACTTTGTTTTTAGGATCAAAATACTGCTTTGTAATGACAGAATATTCCTCCCACACCTGCAGGAGACATCTTCTCTCCTATTTCTTGGAGCTGTCCCGACAGGAATCTTCATGTGGATGGCCCTGGCCAGCTACAGCTCCTCGGTTTGCACCGCACACTGATGTTGGACTAGAAGGAGATGTCCACCTTTCTCCAAGTGAGGCTTCTCTTCCAGTCTGATTTCCCAGTGACAAGGGTGGTAATGGGAATAGCGAGAGTTCCTGCCGTTTGGGAAAAGAGTTTCTCAGGCATTTATGTCTAAGTTTTAAGATAGCCAGTCATCGTGGCTAGGCTTTATAATTTTCTTGGCTGGCATTATGATGTGCTAAAATTGGACAACTTTGGTTTCACCTTCAGCTTGCTGAGGTTTCCAGAGCAGAGCTGAAATTGCTGCGCACACTTAGAATTCAAATTTGGAAAGACAGAAAAAGTCTTCACTTTCATCATAGTCAATATTTCAAGACTCATTAGGGAAAATCTTGAAATTTAGAGATTTTTCTTTTCCAGAAGGAGAGTGCCTCAACTTTTCAGAATTTTTAAATACAGTTTTTAGTAGCTCACCCAGGGCAAAGTCCTATGTTCTGTATACAGGCTAGGTGAGTCATGACGAAGCCTGGCTGTTTAGGTCAACCCATCTCTAATAAGGCAAGAGCTGGAGGCAAACATCCCACAGTTCAGAAATGCGGATATATACTGCTATGGTTTGAATTTACGTGTCTCTCCCAAAATCCTATGTTGGAACTTAAACCCGAATGTGATAGTAGTAAGAGGTGAGGCCTCTAGGAGGTGATTAAGTCATCAGGGCAAAACTCTCATGAATGGGATTAGAGACCTTATAAAAGGACTTCAGGGAACCAGTTAGGCCCTTTTTGCCCTACCATCTTCGTGAGGACATGGTGTTCAACTCCTCTGGAGAACACAGCAAAGGCGCCATCTTGGAAACAGAGACCAGGCTCTCAGCATACATCAAACCTGCTGTTGCCTTGATCTTGGACTCCCAGCCACCAGAACTCTGAGAAATAAGTTTTTATTATTTATAAATTATCCAGTCTGTGTGTGTGTGTGTTTTTTTAAATAGAAGCACGAATAAACTAAGACAAATACATATTACCAAAAATATATGCCCCTGAGGTTTGGAATCCTTTCTCCAAAGAAGGCTTGCTGCTTTCAGCAGGCATCGGTAGGAAGCAGGACAGAGAAGGGCATTCATTTCCTACCTGCTGCTGTAACAAATTACAACAAATGAAGTGGCTGAAAGCAACACCGGTTTACTCTCACAGTTTTGAGGTCAGAAGTTTGAATCCATTTTAGTGGGCTAAAGTCAGGCTGTTGGCAAGGCTGGTTCCTCCTGGAGGCTCCAGGGGACAATCTCTTTCCATGACTCTTCCAGCTGCTAGTGGCCACCTGTATTCTTTACCTGGTCCTTTTGTTCCATCTTCAAAGTGCATCACTCCAATCTCTGCTTCCACAGTCACATCTTCTCCTCTGACCCTGCCTCCTCTCATAAAGACCCTATCTCATAAAGACATCAGGCACACCCAGTTATTCCAGGATAACCCCAAAATCTCAAGAACTTTAACTTAATCACATTGTAAAGGCTGTTTTGCCATATAACACTCATAGGTTCCAGGGATTAGGACATGGACATATTTGGAGGAGGGACCATTATTCAGCCCACCTCATGAGGTAATTGGGGCATATCAATGGGTGACTCTGAAAGACGATATGCTGAAGACCTTGTGCTCAGGGGTAAAATCAGGCTCCTTCCCTACTGCTGGTCTTACCACTCCCATCTTAGATTGAAGTTACTTTATTTCACAATTCATATGTAAATATTTATATTTTTAAAAATGGAAACATTATCAATAGAACTAAGTCCTTTGACTGTCTTCCATAATCCTGATCCTCTCTTCATCTCTTTCTCCCACCCCAAAGGTCAGCACTGTTCTTTGCTTGATACACATCAGATGTGTCTCTGCATGTACATATATTTATTTGTTCCCATAGAAAGTATAGTCTTGGTTATGGCTTCCCTCGGTGTAAGTTATATTGTAACAGATATATAATATAATTCAGCCACATGCTTTTTTCATACACCGGTGTCTTCAAGATCTTTATATGACAGCACATATTGGTGGACCTCATTCTTTTCAATTACTGCACAGTATTCTTTGAAATGAGTATACCATGGTGTATTAGTCTTCTTGGGTTGCTATAACCAGAAAAGAAACTTGGTGGCTTAAAACAACCAAAATTTATTCTCACGAGCTCTAGAGGCTAGAAGTCCAAAATCAAGGTGTTGGCAGGGCTATGCTCTCTCTGACATTTCTAGGAGACAGCCTTGCTTATTCCGGTTTCTGGTAGCTGTTGGCATTCCTTGGCTTGTGGGTGCATCTCTCCAATCTCTGCTTCTGTCTTCACATGGCTTTCACTTCCTATGTGTGTCTCTCTCCTCCTCTTCTAAGGGCATTGCCATTGGACAAGGACGAAAGGAGAAGAGGAGGGCATGCTCCTTCCCTTTAAGGGAACATCCTAAAAGTTGCACAGTCTCTTCTCACATCTCATTGGCTGAAACTTGGTCACATGGTCACATTTAGCTTCAGGTGAGGCTGGGAAGTGTAGCCTTTAGCTGGGTAGTGAGATTGTTATGACAAGGCAAAGGGGAACAGATGTGGGAATGACTGGTAGCCTCTGCCAGCCTAAGTGTTTCTCTAGTGTGAGGATGCAGAGAAGGATGACTGGCCATGAGGGCTCCCTTTAATTGTGGTATTGCCAAACTATCCTCCAATGCTGTCATGTAGATTTACACTCCCACCATCAATATTGATACTATCCTTTCCCATTTACTCACCACTAATATAAACAAATTTTAAATTTTTTGTCATTTCAATTAGCAAAATGACATCTCAGTTTTTAATGTTTTTATTTTCATGGTCCCTAGTGAAGATGAGCATTATTTAATATATTTATTGGCCTTTTTTTTTTTTCCTGAGACGGAGTTTTGTTCTTGTTGCCCAGGCTGGAGTACAATGGCACAATCTTGGCTCACTGCAACCTCCACCTACCAGATTTAAGTGATTCTCCTGCCTCAGACTCCTGAGTAGCTGGGATTACAGGCGTGCACCAACACGCCTGGCTAATTTTGTATTTTTAGTAGAGATGGGGGTTTCATCATGTTGGTCAAGCTGGTCTCGAACTCCTGACCTCAAGTGATCTACCCACCTCGGCCTCCCAAAGTGCTGGGATTACAGGCGTGAGCCACTGTGCCTGGCTTTATTGGCCATTTCTATTTCATCTTCTCTGATTTTACTTTTTCTTTTCCTTGTTCATTTTTCCTACTAAATTGTTTGTCTTTTTTCCAGTTGATGAGTTCTTTACAATATTCTCAGCATGAATATTTGCCTGTCATAACTATTACAAATATTTCTCCCAGTTTGTCATTTATATTTCAATTTTGTTTAAGACTATATTTTGTCATAATAGAAATTTTAGATATGTTTTATTTTTATCATCTAAAAGCATTAATTTTAAAAAAGGAAATGTTGGTTCTAAGCTTTTTGGTCTAGGATGCTAACAAATTCAAATGCGATTGACTGAAGAGCATTATATGCCCTAGTCTAAGTAATAAGGATGTAGAAAGCCAGCTGGTAACTCGTGGCACCATCTCACAAATCTCAACGGCATCTGCTTCTTCCAGGTTGTCTACCCAAGGCCCTTGCCATCAGTCAAATGAGTGACAGCTTTCTGGCAACCGTGTGCATACTCTGGCTCCTTGGAAAGCCAAGACGTGTGGCTGAGAGCAGAAGGCCTTCCCTATTACCTATTAGAGTCTATTTGGGCTGCAAGGCACTCACTCACAAACACAGAGCCATCCAGGTGGCCAAATTTTGCTGTACCCATAGGTTTTACCCATAGTTTACTGCGGTATAACAAAAAGATTCCAGTGTCAGAGCCTACTTGAGATAAAGTTAGATAGAAGAGAGTGGATCTCCTAAGCCAGCTCCCTGAAGGCCCATACTCACTATCCCTGAATCAGAGGGGAAGTGGAGCTTTTGGAGAGATTAGATATTTTACGCCACTTCCAGAGTGGCCATGGGTACGCAGGGCCTGCTTGGGATCTTCTTCAGAGAAAAGCTGCTCCATCCACTGTGTCCCCGGGGACTTTGCCCTTTCTCAAGAAACTTTGTCTTTAAAGCACCAAGGGGCCAGCCTGCTCCTGCACAGAAAAGGGAAGGAGTTCTCGGATCCGCTCTTGTGATGATAAAGGTGGCACATCTCTTCGGCTGCATATCGACCACTTGTCAGACTTTTAAGGCACACGTTATTTGGGTAAAGTATTGGCTGCAACATTATCAAGGTATCAGGCATCTGGTTCCAGGACTACCTCCCCCGATCCCTACGGACATCTCAGCACCTCTTCAACCCCTCCCCCTTTCTCTAAGTGAAAAAACAATTCAGAAAACCCCTTAAAAGAAAAAAAATTCCATTTTAAGAAAGAGCAATTCGTGCCAGCGTGGTGGCTCACGCCTATAATCCTGGCACTTTGGGAGGCCAAAATGGAAGGATCACTTGAGGCCAGGAGTTTGTGACCAGCCTTAACAACACAGAGAGACCCCGTTTCTACTTAAAAAAAAAAAAAAAAAAAAAAAAAAAAAATTAGCCAGTCGTGGTGCTGTACACATGGAGTCCCATTTACTCAGGAGGCTGAGGCAGGAGGATCACTTGAGCCCAGGAGTTTGAATTTACACTGAGCTATGATTGTGGAGGGCACCACTGCCCTCCAGCCTGGGCATGGAGGGCAACAGAGCAAGATCCTATCTCTTTAAAAAAAAATGGCAATTCGGATCATGGCCTCTCTCAAACAGCCTCCTCCCCATCTTCACCCACATCCAGAAAAAGAGGAGTAGCTAATTTTTCCTCTTTAGAATGTTAGAAAATTTCTTGCTGAAAACAGTGAACCAGGCTATGATCTAGGGCTTCCCTAATTCCTAGCAATCTAGGGACAAAGCTATTCCTCATCAAGGTGAGCATTGTTTAATACATTTATTCACCATTTCTATTTAATCTTCTTTGCTTTTCCATTTTCTCTTCTTTGTTCATTTTTTTGTTCTATTAGTTTTTTTTTTTTTTTGCTCATAAACTGGAGCAAAAGAATTCTACCTGATTCCCCAACCCCAGAAATAACACCCCTGTCACCTACAGCATGTTGTAGGAAATCAAGATGACATAGAGGAGATGTACACAGGGTGACTTGCAAGGGACAAGAAACAGGAGATCCAGGTTTGGACCCAGCTTCATTGCTCACCAACCAATCGGCTTAACCCCCCTCCACTTTCCTTCCATGAATGAAGAGGTTTCATTTATGTTTAAGGACCAACAATATCTGCTAAAACTAACTCCTCTTCTTATCTTTGGGCATAAATTTGGGTATCCAGTTACTAGACCTCTTCTCAGGCTGGTAGATATTTTCTCCTGTTGCCTTTTCCTCTGAAGTTTCAGACCACACAAGTTGAGAACAGGACACCCTCCCTGGCCTGGCTCCCGGGTCCTGGCCCCCCCAGCCCGAGCCCGAGCCCATCTCCCTTACACTCCTGCTTGTACTGAGCTTGCTTCTCGGGGTCTGCTCCCTCCTCAAATCTGTAATCTTTCCCTGTTTTGCTGTTGCTGTTTGTTTGAGAGAGGGTCTTGCTCTGTTGCCCAGGCTGGGGTTCAGTGGCACCACCGCTGCTCACCACTGCCTTGAACTCCTGGGCTCAAGCGATCCTCCCACCTTAGCCTTCCGTGAAGCTCAGACTATAGACAGGCAGCACCACGCCAGGCTAATTTTTTTATTCTTTCATTTTTTTGTAGTGATGAGGTCTCACTGTATTGCCCAGGCTGGTCTTAAACTCCTAGGCTGAAATGATCCACCCACCTCAGCCTCCCAAAGTGTGGGGGGTCACAGGTGTAAGCCATTGTGATCGGCCTTCACCTTGTTTATTGGCAAAAGGTGGTAAAAGCACACACTCATGTTAGCAAGGGGCTGGTTCCCCTCTTTCCTTTTTAGGGAAATTAGATATTTGGTAATATGACGACTTCTTTACAGGTAAGTCATCTTCAGGTGTTCGCTCCTTCCTGTTTCTTGACAGGAGGTATAGCTGCCCCATGCACCATGGCTTATGCCCAATAAAAATGGGCTTTGGGGATTCCAGCCCCATTTGGAGAAGCTTCCCCTGTCAGTGCCTTGCCTGGATTAGCTTGGTTCTCACTATTTTTCAAATATGCAAAACGCCTTTTACTCTACTCTGAGCAGCCATGATTACCAGACAGCTTCCTGCAGCACAGGAGCTTGCTCAGCCGAGGGGCAGGCTAGAACCGCCGGGGGGCCAGAACCCTGGGGAACAGCACTCAAGCACTGACAAAGAGGCGCTCCTTGCCCTTCGGGTGGGACAATGATGATGCATGGTCTAAACCAGGTTGGCAAACTTTTCCTGTGAAGAGCCAGCTGGTAAATTTTTTGGTCTTTGCAGCCCATATGGTCTCTGTCACAACTACTCAACTCTCCCGTGGTAGGACATATGCAGCCATCGTGTAGAGAACACAGAAACACAGGCGTGTGGCTCTGTTACAGGACAACTGTATTCATGGCTACTGAAACCTGAATTTCAATAACTTTCATGTCACTACATATTTTTCTTTGATTATCTCTCAACCATTTTAAAACATAAAGACTCCAGCCTGGGCAACATGGTGAAACCCCGTCTCTACTAAATAAACAAAAATTAGCCCGGAGTGGTGGCGGGTGCCTGTAATCCCAGCTACTTGGGAGGATGAAGCAGGAGAATCGCTTGAACCCAGCAGGTGTAGACTGCAGTGAGCCAAGATCATGCAACTGCACTCTAGCATGGGCGACACAGTGAGACTCTGTCTTATAAAATAAAATAAAATATAAATATAAATATAAATATAAACCTAAAGACCATTCTTAGCTCATAGGCTATGGAAACCCAATGAACCGGGTTCAACCATAGTTTGCTGATTACAGTCTAAATCGTCTCCCAGAGGTGCCAGTGAGGTGGAGCCCTGCTTGCTCGCACTGGTAATCTGGAGTGATTGACGTCTTCCCTTCCTGGTTTACTTTGCCTACTCTTCTGGGTTCACCTTCTAAATAAGCTATTTGCACTCAAAGTCCTTTCGGAGTCTGGTTCTGTTCTTAGACCTCTTCCCAGACCGGTAAATTTGATTTTCTGTTTCTCCATGCCCCAACGTTACAAACCAGGGATGTCTAGAGCAGGGTAACTCTACCAGCAGCTCCTGGAGCCTGGCCCTCCTGAGTCTACCTGCTCCACCCCCTGGCTACCCCACCCTGGACTGTCACATTGAGTCAGCTTCCATAAATCTTGGCTTTATGTCCCATTTCCTGAGGACACTTCAGTGAACAAGATCGTCCTTGTTTCATAGCTTCATGCTTTTATTCTGCTGGGGACGGGGGAGGGCTAAGCCACAATTGTAGTGCAGTGTGATAGCCAGGAAGGATGGCAGGCTGTGCCACAGGAGTCAGGGGGATTCGAATCTCAGCTCGTCCTTGTGATGAGGAGGAGAACTTGCCCAAGCCTGTTTCCTCATCTGAAGAGGAGAGAATCTGAACTCAATCCTTAAGGGGTGGGGGTGAGGAAATGAAATACACGTCCAATGCCATCCATGCATTGTGTTGTGGGGTACACAGTAGGCACTCGGTGAGCAGAGGTGACCACTGTCATTAATAGACAAGTACTCTAGGAGCTACAATGGGAGGGTCAGTGGGGGCCAGTGTCACTGTGGGAGAGGTGGCAGTGTGTGGGCAGGCCCCTGAGGAGTGGCAGGATGTGGGTGACGGGCTGGGGGAAAGGAGCACTTAACACAGGAGGACAGCACAAGCAAAGGTGTTGCCATGAAACCAACAGAAGGAACTTGGGTAACTAATCCAGCTTTTATCTTGCCAACACAGGCCAAAGAAGGTGGCTTAGAAGCACCTGAGGTATGCTTATCTTTATTATTTTTTTGAGTCAGGATCTCACTGTGTTGCCCAGGCCAGAGTGCAGTGGCATGACTATAGCTTACCAATGCCTCCAACTCCTGGCCTCAAGCGATCCTCCCTCCTTGGCCTCCCAAAATGTTGGGATTGCAGGTATAAGCCACCATGCCTGGCCAAGGTAACACTTATTGAGCATCTGTTGAGACCCTATGGAGATGCAGGCCATGTTCTAAGTGCTCCATGGGTCATCTCATTCACCCTTACAACAATTAGGTAGGAACTGCTAGTGTCTACATTTTACAAGGAAGAGACCAAGCCTCCAGAGAGGTTACGTTGCCAGTATGGAGATTCCAGTCATGCCCATCTAACTGCAGAAACTCCGTTCCTCCCCACTGTGCCATGATGATTCTGGAGCACATAGAATAGAGACTGAGCTAGACTTGGGGTTCAGAGAAGCCATTCTGAAAGAAGTGACATCTATGATGAGACCTGAAGAATGAGCAGAAATTATCCCTGGGAAGGCAGACAGAACGTATTCCAGGCACTAGCATGTCCTGGGGTTCCACGGCAGGCTAGGAGGCTCTGGGAGTAGTGTGGTCTGGCTGCAGCATATAGAGAGTCAGAGAACGAAGCTGGGGGATGAGAGATGAATCCACAGGCAGGAGACCAACCGATGAAGAGCCCTAGAAAGGACATTAAGGCATCCGGAGTTTATCCCAAGGCAATAGGGAAGAGTTTGGAGGAATAAAGAAATAAAGATTTCTTTCAGTTTAGATTTTTTTTTTTTTTTTAAGACGGAATTTTGCTCTTGTCACCCAGGCTGGAGTGCAGTGATGAGATCTCAGCTCACTATAACCTCTGTCTCCTGGGTTTAAGCGATTCTCCTGCCTCAGCCTCCTGAGTAGCTGGGATGACAGGTGCACGGCACTATGCCTGGCTAATTTTGTATTTTTAGTAGAGATGGAGTTTCACCATGTTGGCCAGGCTGGTCTCGAACTCCTGACCTCAGATAATCTGCCTGCCTCAGCCTCCCAAAGTGCTGGAATTACAGGCATGAGCCACCATACCTGGCCCAGTATAGATTTTAAGACAGCTCTCTGTGCGGGATGGACTGGAAAGGGGTAGAGCTGGAGACAGGAATACCAATTAGAAGGCTGCTTCAGTTCAGTAACCCAGAATGCACAGGCCCTGGATGTGCTGGTGCTATTCCTTGGAGAGAAGGCATGGCTAATGATCACAGTTTTTGTTGTAAGACAAATTTCTGGGCTTTGGAGGGCATGGTGGTAGATGGGGAACAATCATGTAATTACTAAAGGTCAGGGACTCTGCCTCAGTTATCTCTTCTGTGTCATGGAGAGCCAAGCTGGGCTCCTTCCTGGCATCTCTCATCCATGAGTGCTCTTCAGCTACCAACACCTCTGAGCTCATCTTCTCAACTGGGATTTCAAATGTGTCTTCTGACAAGCTCAAGTATACATCTTCTGAGAAATTTGTGTATATGTCTTCTGGCAAAGTCTCATCTGTGGCTATGAGGCATTGTTCAGTGATGACATTTTCAACCCACAGATCTTCAGTCCCACACAGGGGGGTCTCTGGCCATGGAGGGATCCAGACTGGTCACTCTGAGTTCTGGTCTTCTGCCTTCACACAGATCCTGTAGGAGCCCTGGCCCAGCCTCGTCAACCAGTTCCCGGAAGTCTCCTTCTGCAAACAGGGGAAACTGGACTATGGTTTTGGTGGTAATGTTCTGGCACGTTAGGACTTCAACTCTGTGTAGCTCACTTTGAATTGTGGCAGAAATCACACCCTTCTTCAGAGCAAGGAAAAACTCATTGGCTGTGAATGATGCAAATGGCTTCACGTGGGACGTGTAGTCTCTGGAGGACTGGAAGTAGAGCTTGTCCACTTGGCATAGCCACAACGACATCAGAAACCAAGTTAAAATACAGACCTCTCCTGAAGACCCTGCCCTGATAGGCATATGTGATGAGGAAATGCCGCCTCTTCTTTCCTTGGGAAATCTCCGTGGCAAGGAATTTTTTCACTTTGTTCGTGCCGAGGATGGTTACGAGCTGCCTGCTCTTGAACAGAAAGGGCTTGCTTGTGCCTGTTTTAGTCTCTGCAAGGACCACACTCATTATTTTGATTCTCAGTGGGAATTTGCCTTTTTTCCTTACTGTATATTTGTCTCATTGTCACAGTTTTAAAGGGCAGACTTCCTAAGCCTGTAATATAAGTGACATGTATGTCCAGGTAGGAGGGGATGGCAACCTGGATTGCACCTGGGGAAGTGAGGAGGGAGACGATTAGTAGGAGGTCTGAAGGTGCAAAGGAAGACAGCAGAACCCAGGTGACATGGTTTGTCTGTCTCTCCCTGCCAAATCTCATCTTGAATTGTAGCTCCCATCATTCTCACTTGTCCTAGGAGGGACCCAGTGGGAGGTAATTGATTCATGGGGCGGGTCTTTCATGTGTGCTCTTCTCGTGATAGTGAAGAAGTCTCTTGAGATCTGATGGTTTTATAAACGGCAGTTCCCCTGCACATGATCTCTCTTGCCTGCCACCATGGAAGACATGACTTTGCTCCTCATTTGCCTTCAGCCATGGTTATGAAGCCTCCCCAGCCATGTGGAACTGTAAGTCCATTAAACCTCTTTCCTTTATCAATTACCCAGTCTCAGGTATATCTTTATTAGCAGCATGAGAACTGACTAATACACCAAGTGACCGATAGGAGCTTTTCACAGAGGGACAGAGCTAACTGCAGCAATTTGGTCAGGAATATATACGCTGTCCTCACTCTTCTCCATCCTCTGACCTGTGGGAAGCCCCGTTTCTCATCTGAACTGAGTCTGTAGCCAGACAGCAAGGGAGGTGGGTTGAGGCCAGCCTCACAGGTCAGCTTCAGCCTCTGGGGCAGGGCACAGGGCAGAATGGAGAAGGGGCAAATGAGGGCTGGGACACATGGAGGGTCCTGTAGAGAGGGGTTAAGTGATTTGCTTGAGTCTGAGATAGGAAGGAACAGATGTGGGAAAACAACTCAGGTCTTTAGACTTGTTTAAGTGCTCTCTCTACACCACCGTATGTGGGCGTGAGTAAGAGCGTATCAGAGTGCAAGTGTGGTGGCAGAGCCCTCTCTTGCTTAAATTCCCTACGAAGATGAAAACGACAATGCACTGCTACTCAGGCAATGATTTTCAGAACATCTCAACATGGTCCTTTAAGCCTCAACATTCTAAATGGAAAATAGCCATAAGCAAGTGATGAGAGAACCAACATTTATACAGCAAGATGACCTGGCAGCTGGCCCATCATCTCTTCATCTTTCCTTTCAAGGTTTCCATCAAAAATTAAAGTTTTAAAATGACTATAAGGAAGCTTAAGTGTATGTGTCATTTTTATGACCAGTGGAAGCAATAATTCTCTCTGAGCTGGGCTTATGTCTGAAGGCTACAGACTGATGTGGATCCCTAAGTCTTCCTGTGTATATAAGGATATAATGGGATCAAAGTCAGCTGCTGCAATTGAGACCTCACTTTTTTTTTTTTCTTTTGAGGCGGAGTCTCGCTCTGTCGCCCGGACTGGAGTGCAGTGGCCGCATCTCAGCTCACTGCAAGCTCCGCCTCCCGGGTTTACGCCATTCTCCTGCCTCAGCCTCCGGAGTAGCTGGGACTACAGGCGCCCGCCACCTCGCCCGGCTAGTTTTTGTATTTTTAGTAGAGACGGGGTTTCACCGTGTTAGCCAGGATGGTCTTGATCTCCTGACCTCGTGATCCGCCCGTCTCAGCCTCCCAAAGTGCTGGGATTACAGGCTTGAGCCACCGCACCCGGCCTGAGACCTCACTTTAATTGGAGAGGAAGACTTGCCCTAAAGTAAAATATTGGTTGTCTGACTATATTTGATTGATTCCCAAAAACTGAAAGTGAGGCCCCGTTCTTTTTAAGGGATACCTATATATAAACATGCACTACAAATGACCTGTGAAATTGTACCCAGATCAAGAATGTTCATTGCCAATGGTTTTAGGAGTATCTGGACATGGTCACTGAAACTCCTGGAGAAGGTAAGAAGTTGAGAAGGGAGAATTTCCTTAATGAAACTCAGAGTACCAACTTAGACATACATTTCATTTAAGCAAACTATGGGGCCAGCCATGGTGGGTCACACCTGTAATCCTAGCACTTTGGGAGGTGGAGGCTGGAGGATCACTTGAGCCCACTAGTTGGAGACCAGCCTAGGCAACATAGCAAGACCCTGTCATTACCATGTTACAAAAAATAAAAATAAAATTAGCCAGACGTGGTGGTGCACACCTGTAGTCCCAGCTATTCGAGAGGCTGAGGTGGAAAGATTGTTTTGGGCCAGGACTTTGAGGCTGTTATGAACTATGGTCACGCCACTGCGCTCCAGCCTGGGTGACAGAGTGAGACCGTATCTCAAAACAAAACAAAACGACAAGTAAAAACAAAACTATGGGAAGCCATGAAACAGATATGGGCTGTTGCAGATTGGATCCAGGATTCCTGGGAGGTGACTGAGTCACTGAAACAACAATATGCAATGCCAGGTTAAAAGGGTAAACTGAGGAACGAAGACCAGTCTGCGGAGACCAAAGTCTCCAGGGCAGAAAGTGGGGCCCATGAGATCTGCCACTTCCTAGCCATGACACCGCACACATGTTATCTAACTAACCTAGGCTTTGTTCTCGTTTGTAAAATGAGAATAACCATCACTTTCTTTTTGCTTGTCTCACTAATAGTTGTAAAGATCCAATGAGATCATGGATGGGAGAGTGCTATGCAAATCGTTTTGGGCTTACAAAACTAAGGTATTATTTTTGGTCAACTGAAAATATCTTCGTCAGAAAGTGTAGAAATGTACACCACAAATCCAAAATCCCTCAATGCCCAAGTGTTTACTAGCATGAGTGCAGTTCCAGGGATGCCCTCAAATTAAAGGTTTCTTGTGATCATATGTGATTTAGGAACATTTTCAGCACTTAGTACACAATGCTTCTGAAATCTAAAGTAAGCAGAGGCTTATTGTCTATTAATGATAGTCTTTGGGGGCTAGGGAGCTAGGACAGATGCCCCAACTCCAGTTCCAGATGATGAAGGACTCCAGAGCCAGAATACCCTAACGAGGCTGTTTGCATTCCAAAGAGGTAAGGCCAAGACACCTGGAAAGAAATCTAGACCCATCGGTTGGTCCAGAGTGAGGACTCGGGCTGGAGGAGACAGCAGTCTTCACAGTGGATGTGGCTAAGCAGGGTAAACCCCTGGTGTGGCTCCAGTCTGGTGGACCTTGGGTACCCAACCTTCTGCCACCTTTCTGGCTACAGCCTGCCCTGCTTCCTGGACCAATGTCCCAGCCAGTTGGTTGGTCCAAAAACTGTATCCCCGATCTAGCCTGGACTGGGGACTGAGAGCCACATAGCTCCCTTCCTCATCAGACAGACTCCGCCTGAAGTCTACACCTGCCTCGCCTGCCTAAAGCTTGGCCACCCACAGGGGACCTTGCTCTTTTTGCTCTTTTAGCCTCATCTTTTTTTTTTTTTTTTTTTTAGTTTTTTTTGAGACAGAGTCTCACTCTGTCTCCCAGGCTGGAGTGCAGTGGTGCAATCTCAGCTCACTGCAACCTCCACCTCCCGGGTTCAAGCAATTCTTCTGCCTCAGCCTCCCAAGTAGCTGAGATTACAGGTGCCCGCCACCACGCCCAGCTAATTTTTGTATTTTTAGTAGAGACGGGGTTCCACCATGTTGGCCAGGATGGTCTCGATCTCTTGACCTCATGATCCACCTGCCTTGGCCTCCCAAACGGTTGGGATTACAGGTGTGAGCCACCGTGCCTGGCCTAACCTCATCTTTAATATGAGGAATAGCAGCTCTCTCACACAAAAGCTGTCCCAGAGATCAGCTTATGGAAAGGTTCAGGTCTGACTCTTCCCATCCTTTCTTCTAGCCTTTCCTTCTCATTTTACTTCCAGACACTAACTGGCCCACCCTGTTCATCCACCTGTGTGCTTTGCCCTCACACGTAGGAAACTCAGCATGAACTGGAGGCTTGAGTGTTTGGAGGGAGAGTGCTGGGGTGGGCTGGGGCACAGCTTTGCACCTGCCGCCCTGCCAGGAATTGGACAACAGCCGCAGCCCAAGGAGTGTGGGCAGGGCCAGGAGGCTACCTTTGACCAGAGGAGGTTCAGCTGACATCCCGGGAGAACAGAGTCTCTCCTGCAAGTGAGTTTTGTGGATTTTAAGGTTTTAGGTGGCACTCTCGCATATCATGCCCTTAATTTAATAGAAGAGTTAAAAGGCTGATTCAATGCAAGAGTATGCTTTGTCTGTCAATGTCATTAATCCGGTGTCATATTTTCATGAATATTATTCATTCTTCTTAGTACCAATCCTTGCAGCCCATATGGCATAAGTGTCTGAAGCAGGAGCACAAACACAAGGAGAAACTGTTCATCAAGATTTGATTAGGAGGAAGAAATGAAACCCAATTTTTTTTTTTTTTTTTTTTTTTTTTTGAGATGGAATCTCGCTCTTGTAGCCCAGACTGGAGTGCAATGGCGCGATCTCGGCTCACTGCAACCTCCACCTCCTGGGTTCATGCGATTCTCCTGCCTCAGTCTCCTGAGTAGCTGGGATTACAGGCACATGCTACCACGCCGGCTAAGTTTTTGTATTTTTAGTAAAGACAGGGTTTCACCATGTCGCCCAGGGTTATCTTAAACTCCTGACCTCAAGTGATCCGTCTGCCTTGGCCTCCTAAACTGCTGGGATTACAGACATGAGCCACTGTGCCTGGCCTGAAACCCAATTTTGGATTTGCATGTCCCCGCTCAGAGACATGCTTCTGCCGTCAACAACACATGCAAAGCACCTGGACAGAGGTGGGTGACTGACTCTTCACCCTGCGGCCTGCTAGGAACGACAGTGCCATTGACTAATCACCTCTACTGCTCTCATCACTACTGTCATCATTATTCAAAAGACGGAGGAGCATGAGAAGGACAAATGGACATGAGCTATTAAGATGCGATGAAGTGAGGATTAGAGGAAGCTTGGTATTATAGTCTGAATTCAGCCAATTAGCAAAGACATAACAGGGCAAATCAAAGCAAGGTTTCCACTGGAAATTCTAATAATGAAAATATGAATACTCTGGCCCTGCCATGAAGCTGAATTAGGTTTTTTTTTTTTAAATAAACATTGCCTCCTGAAAGAGATCTTCTGGCAAGCTAAATACTAAGTCTGTTATAAATTTACATCTCATATAATATAACATTTCTTTTCTGCAAAGGAAAATAAAATGATTCGGTCCATGAGTAGATAGAAAAATGAATTGGAGTTTGGCATTCACGTGAACCACACAGTCATAAAATTAATGTGTGGTAAAAGCCTGGCCTTTATGACAGCATATAAGAAAATGCACCAATAATAAATTTGCTTGAAGGATAAGCTTTTTTTTTTCTGCCTGCAGCCCTTCTGGTTGTCACCTTGAAATGAATATTTATTAAGGGAATAAAATTAAAGCATTTTAAGTCTACTAAAGGAATGTGTTTAAGTATATATAATGAGAAAAATATAATAATAGATGATGAGATGGACTGAATTTTTCAAATAATAGAATAAATCAAATTCTTTGGGAAGAATGTGTTAGGAATATGTGTTTGGCATCTAATCATTCTTCATAAATCAAGATGTGAAGTCAGTGAAGTAAGAGATGAACAATTACTGGAAATGGAATCTCCACAGCTTTTTCTGGACAACCTCAGCCCATCCATCTACAAACCTCTGTGCCCGGGCCGTTGTCCAGGCTGGACCCCCAGCCGGATGGTATATTAGGAGTTCCCTTGCATGCCTGCTGGGGGCGACATCCTTTCTCACATGTGTAACAGTGAAACAGCAAAAGAATGAACATGACTAACTCCATTTTTGTTTGAGTGGCCCTTATCTATGTTTAGATACCCATTCCTGCATGTGGGCTAGAATAATTTTAGAGCGCTGGGATAAAACACGACAATGGCAGTCATGTAGGTTTTGAAATGAACTCTGGGATCAGAAAGGAGTATTTGAGCAACTGTATTTTGTTAAAGATTTATAGGAGGCGGAGGATTTATAGGATTTATAGGAGGAAGGAGCATTGTGACCTGACCAGGGACAAAGAAATTCCCAACTTCCTTGGACCCTTGCTGGCACCCACCTGTCTATGGTCATAGGTCATGTGTTGATCCCAACACCCTCCTCTTCCCCTGCCCTTCACATAAAAAGAGCCTGAAATACGTACCGACTTGAGATGGTCTTTGTGACACTAGTCCATGTCCCCCCAGGCTGTCGGCTCTCGAATACACCTGCTTTTCCTTCCACCAAGTCTTGTTTCTCCAGTTTGGCTTTTGAGTGGCGAGCAGCTGAACCTGAGTTCAGTTACACACTGATGGTGGAACACCTCCAAACCACTTCCCCTTACTCACCTGGCCAAAGTGCCATCACTGAGAAAGAGGGGTACAAAACCACATGACCAGCAAAGTTCTCTGGAATCAGGGCACCAAGACTCCTCAAGCAATTCCTCACTGCTGCCCTGACACGCATTTCCTCCCTGCAAGCAGGTTCCACCTCACGAGCTGTAGATGGAGTAGAGCAAACCATCCTGGCACTCCAGGAACGGACCCTGGCAGACCATGGGGAGGAGCAAGCTTAGAAGCGGGTCTTCTTCCCCAGGACCGTGCATCAGGAGCCTCTTCCCTCAACTCTCTTCAGTGCCAAGTGAGGACAATTTTTCTCCTTTTTGAGCACTATGGGTAGCTCTGCTGTGAAGATGGGGACCAAATTCTGGAAGCAGGAAGGGCTTCTGTGGGTAGTGGGACCGTGGGCAACTTGGACCAAGTAGACCGAATCAGCCAGTTTCAAACTGGATCTGCAATCTGCTGGAACTTTCCAGCAGAGAAAACAACAGGAACAAAATGTCCAAGTCCAGCAGTAGGAGCACAAAAGTCCATCAATAGGAACACAAGTGTCCATCAGTAGGAACACAGGGAGAATTGTGACTCCAGGCCAAATTCCACGCTCTTTACAAGAACAGTCCTGCTTCCATAACGACATTTCTATCAAGTGATGGTGGTCCTATAAGATTCTAATTTTCACTGTACCTTTTCTATGTTTCGGTACATGCATACTTACCACTGTGTTACAGTGGTCTGCAGTATTCAGCATGGTCAGATGCTATGCAGCTGTGCAGCCTGGGAGGAATGTGCCACACCACACAGCCTGCGTGTGCAGTAGGCTCTACCAGCTCGGTCTGTGCAAATCACTCTATGATGTTAGCACAGTGCTGGAATCACCTAGCAATGCATTTCTCAGGCTATACACGTTTCTTATTTTATTTTTGAGACAGAGTTTTGCTCTTGTTGCCCAGGCTGGAGTGCAGTGGTGCTATCTTGGCTCACTGCAACCTCCACCTCCCAGGTTCAAGCGATTCTCCTGCCTCAGCCTCCCGAATAGCTGGGATTACAGGCATAAGCCACCACACCCAGCTAATTTTGTATTTTTAGTAGAGATGGGGTTTCTCCATGTTGGTCAGCTGGTCTAGAACTCCTGACCTCAGGTGATCCACCCACCTCGGCCTTCCAAAGTGCTGGGATTACAGGCGTGAGCCACCATGCCTGGCCTGTTATTTTTTAATGCAACTCTTTCCTCACCTGCTGAATTCCAAACAGCCACTGGGACCCATTAAGTCTCCCTCAGAATCATCCCTCCTCCCCTTCCCAACCCACACCCTAGGTCAGGCCTCAGCGTCTCTCCCCTTCGCACAGAGTGGTCTCCGTGCCTTCAGTCTCTTCCCCTTCCCAGAGACTTTCCTGACTTGCACACCATTCCTGAGCTCAACCCCCACAGTGGTCTCCATCATCCACCAGCCTCTTGTCCCTCAGCCCATATCCGCAGGCCCCTCTCCCAACCTCCTCCCAGCACCTGGCCCGGTGCAGGCCACGTCTCAGTGCACCCCTAAGCGGGTCTCTGTCCCCTCCCCTCCCAGGCTGAGCACACTCTGCCCTCTCCTCCGACTGTCAGAAATCTCTGGCCTGACAGGCACTGTCCCTCCGGGAGGACTTCTCTGGGCTTGTCCATCATTCTCTCAACCTGCATCTAGCTCACGTCGGTGAGGCCTTCATTATCTCCAGGATCCGTTTCCTAACTCAAAACCTGTGGTCCAAAGTGTTCCATGTGCTCTCCTGGAGGGTCTGAGGGACGCCAGTGCTCCTGACTGCAGCACTTGTGGGTTTATCTGCCAACTGTGCGCGATGCTCCAGAGGGCAGGGTGACAGCACCCAGCAAGATCAGGGCACAGCAGGTGCTTGTGAAAAGTTTGCTGTCCTTGAGGGGAACAAACCAGCTAGCAGGCACACGGGAGTACAAAGCAACCTCTCTAAGGCCTGGAAACTAGCTGCCCTCCTTGTAATTGGCTCCAGGCAGCACTTTTTGTCACCCAGCACGCACCTGATCATTCATTTTAACCTTCTACTGTTGCCTGTCGTCCTTGGTAATCAAATTAATCTCCTATAATGGAAACCCGCTCACTGCTGGAACCCTTTCCTCTTCCTTCCGGACATCAGCATCTCAAATTTCTGTGTGTTTTGCTCTGTGTTGGTATTTTAAACCACCCCATTTACTTTCTCAGTTGGGAATTGGGTGGGCCTGACCCCACCTTAAGGTCCAGAGGTTGGTTAGCATATCCTCTCTCCTCCTACAGGGAGGGGCCCTGAGCCATGGTGACTCACGCAGGGGTGGGCCCACATCTCAGCTTGTCTGTTCATAGCCTTAGGCCTGCTCTGGGAATCCCGACACCTATATACTCCCGTTCCCAGGCTCAGTGGTGTGAGGACAGGAGGCACAGAACCACTGTTGCCACAGGGAGCACTGGGAACTTCACTGGAGGGCCCCTGGAAAATCTGAGAAGGAGGATGTGGAGCTCAGACCTGGATCCTGCAGGAACTGAGTCCTAGATCAAGCTATGCCTGAAACCAGCATTTATCCCTGGACTCTTCAGTTATGTGAATAAAACCAGCCATTGTAGGCCAAAGCCAGTTAGATCAGGCTGGCCAATCAGGGTGGTCCATTCCTATGACCCTTTCAGTGCATGAGCTGGGATTTCGGATTTCAATTACAGGGATTGTTCACTAATACCACATATGCTACAGCTGCTCATGACCTCCCCTAGATGCATACAGGAAGTTATATACAGTAGCAGGGAAAGAGGCCAGCGGGTAAGAGGAGACCTAAAAGCAGAGCCAAGACACTGAGAGAGAATAAAAGACCCAGATAAGGAGGGTATTAGTCTGTTAAGGCTACTGTAACAAAAATACCACAGAAACAGCAGAAACTCATTTCTCACAGCTCTGGAGGCTGGGGAGTCCAAGATCCAGGTGCCAACAGATTTGGTGTCTGGTGAGGGTTTGTGTCCTGGTTTGTAGTTGGCTGTCCTTTCCCTATAACTTCACCTGGTGAAAGGGACAAGGGAGCGCTCTGTGGCCTCTTTTATGAGGGCACCAATCACATTTATGAGGACTTCACCCTTGTGACCTCATCACCTCCCAAAACCCCATTTCCTAACACTATCACCTGGGGACTAGGATTTCAACATGTGCATTTTGGGAGGACATAGACATTTAGACACAGCCGGGGAGGAGGAAAAAAGAAGGAGAGAGAAAAAGAGAAGTAATCGACATATAGCCTCTGGATCTAGAAAAAACTTCTACATTCCTCTCAACATTTTGGTAAAAAAGTCAGTGAATTCCCCTTTTGATGCAAGTTATTTTAAACTGGTTTTCTGTCACCTACAACTGAGTTTTTATTAATAGAGATGCCTCTCATCTCATTTAGGGCAGACAACTCCAGAACTGGCATCTACTTGTATTTCAGTCTCTGGCTGTGTCTGACACATTGTCAGTGAGCAATAAATATTCAGTAACAGCAGCAACTGTTGTTTAATTATATGCCAAGTCACATGACTGAAACAACTGAATATTTGGGAGTTTTTGTTTTAAAAAACTATTTCTAGGGGGATAATAAGAATACCTGGCCACTTGCTTTTTCTATTTGATTTTCACAGGTAGGCTGTTTTGTGGTTTGATCTTTAAAAAGCAAGAAGCAGTGTTTCTCCCACCAAAAGCACAGGCAACAAAAGAAAATAGAGATACATTGGGCTTCAACAAAATTTAAAGCTTTTGTGCATCAAAGAACACTATCAAGAAAGTGAAATGACAACCCACAGAATGGGAGAAAATATTTGCAAATCATGTATCTGATAGGGAATTAAGATCGAGAATATACAAAGAACTCCTACAACTTAACAAATTAAGATCTAGAATATATAAAGAACTTCTACAACTCAATAACAACGAAACAATCTTACTAGAAAATGGGCAAAATATTTTATGTTCGACTGGTACGTGTAATGCAAATATTCCAAAATCCGAAACAAATCTAAACTCCAAAACACTTTTGGTCCCAAGCATTTCAGATAAGGGATACTCAACCTGTATATATATACAATGTAATATTACTCATCCTTAAAAAGGATTAAAATTCTTTTCTTTTCTTTTCTTTTTTTTTTTTTTTTTTGAGATTCACTCTGTCTCCCAGGCTGGAGTGTAGTGGTGTGATCAGGGCTCATTGCAGCCTCAACTTCCCCAGGCTTAGGTGATCCCCCCACCTCAGCCTTCTGAGTAGCTGGGACTACAGGTGTATGCCATCATGTACGGCTAATCGTATTTTTTGTAGAGGTAGGGGTCTCACCGTGTTGCCCAGCCTGGTCTTGAACTCCTGGGCTTAAGCAATCTTCCCACCTCTGCCTCCCAAAGTACTGGGATTATAGGCATGAGCTACTGCGCCTGGCCTAACTCTGATGCATGCTACAATTAAGATGAAGCTCGAGGACATTATGCTAAATGAAATAATCCAGTCACAAAAGGACAAATCGTGTGATGGCACTTGTATGAGTACCTAGAATAGTCAAATTCAAAGACACAGAAAGTGGTCAAGTGGCTACCAGGAGCACAGGGAATGACTGTTTAATGGATACGGGGTTTCTGTTTGGGGTGAGGAAAAAGTTCTGGAGATGAGCAATGGTGATGACTGCACAACAATGTGAATGTATTTAATGCTGCTGAATCACACACTTAAAAATGGCTAAAATGGGCCGGGCGCTTATGCCTGTAATCCCAGCATTTTGGGAGGCTGAGGCGGGCGGATCACAAGGTCAAGAGATCGAGACCATCCTGGCTAACATGGTAAAACCCTGTGTCTACTAAAAATTCAAAAACAAAATTAGCCAGTTGTCGTGGCAGATGCCTGTAGTCCCAGCTACTCAGGAGGCTGAGGCGGGAGAATGGCATGAACCCAGGAGGCGGAGGTTGCAGTGAGCCGAGATCGCGCCACTGCACTCCAGCCTGGGCGACAGAGCGAGAGTCCATCTCAAAAAATAAAATAAAAAATAAAATAAAAAAAGGCTAAAATGGCAAGTTTGATGTTATGTATATCTTATCATCCCCTCAAAAAAGCAATGTTTCTCAAGGAGTATCTACAGAGACAGATAAGATTAGTGGCTGCCCGGGGTAGGGGTGAGGGCAGGGGCTAACAGTTGATGGGCACGGGGATTTCAGGGGCCAATGAAAATGTCCTAAAACTGATTTAGAGTCATGATGGTACAACTGCGGTAAATTTTCTAAAAATCTTTGAATTCTACACTCGAAATGAGTGAATTATATGATATGTAAAATATCCTTCAATAAAGTTATAAAAAACCCAGCAATATTTCCAGAAACATTTCTTAGAGGAATCCTAGTTCTGCAATGTATTAATAGGAGTTCCTGCATAAGGGAGCTGTACAGTCAGGTGTGTTTGGGAAACACTACAGGTGCAGCCGGTGGAGAGATTGACAAGGCATAGACCACCGAGGCCTGAGACGGCATGCAGGAAGGAAACCTGCTCAGCCTAACCTGGCCTCAAATCCCCTGAGTGCCCTTCACATGCATCCGTTCCTCCCCATGGCTCTTATTTACCCTCCTCTGATCCCGTGTCCGACGGAACACACTTCAGTGAATGCTAATCAAGAGTTTAGCAGGAATCGCTTCACTTGGCAGGCAGCTGCATAGGCTCATTTTAATTGCTCTGTCTGGGTTCCTGAAGTTGTTTACTTGGCATTGCCTGGGGTGTAACCAAAGGGAATGATTCGGCTCAGCAAGTGCGAAGCTTGCCTGAATGCTCTGCCAGATCCTGTCTATCTGCGCCACCAAAGCTAGCAGTTTGGACATCGACGGGGCACCAGACCCCCTCCATAGGGAGACAGGAAGGGGCACAGACTTAGCCCTGGGCTTCCCTGGGGAACCGCCTGGCCCCCCATCCCCATTCACTTCTCCTTCAGTAACATAGCTCTTACTAGGAAAAGACAAACTTTTCTTAGTTTTCTTGATAGAAGAATTGATCCAAGGTGAAATCTTAGACAGCAACTTCTAAAGGGTCTTGTGAAACTCACTGGACAGTACAGGGCATTTATGAAGCACCCACTGTATGCCAGGCACCACCCTAGGTGTGTCCTATGTGCATCCCTACTGTCTCAGGTAATCCTCTGTGCCGGCCTCTGTGGCAGGCAGTGTTCCACTGTTTCGCAGGCAGGAACATGAGGTGCAGAGGTTAAGACACGTGCTTGTCAGCTTGGGTCACACAGCAAAGCCTGGGTTCAAGTCCAAATTTGGCCTTGTCATGGCCCGTGTTCTTCCCATGACACCACACGTTGAAAACCTGGTCAAAGACAGCTCAAGAAAATCATGGACAGCGGAAAACAAGGTGCCAAAGGTTGTATCAACCGGGCATCATTTGGCAGAAAATCCTAGGTAATGATGTGTGAATAACATGAACGCCCACACACCCCATTAGGCAGTTAGGGCTGTGAACAGGGAGACGGTATTGTGGCACACAAAAAGACAGGCCAAGGGCCAGAGAGTGCAAACCTTTAGCCGGTAGTCTCAGAATTCAGCTGCATCTGAGCCAGGGCATGTCTCCTGGTGAGTCTGGAAGAAGCTGGGAGGCAACCACAGGCCCTCATCTCTCGGGCTCAGCAACTTAGAAGGTTATAATTCACAAAAGAACCAAGAATGCCCAGAGCGGAAAGTGGCACACACTGACGTCAGCACGTAAACAGGCCAGCAGGGCTCACCAAGCCAGGGAGAGGGTGGGATTACCTGCTCTGTTTCCGTGGCCAGGTCTGTGGCCCTGCTGCCATGCAGGGGGTCATTAGTTACCTGCCTCCCTCCTGGAGGCCAAGTTCAAAGTGATATCCGAGACCTGAGGCCAAAGGCACCTTCCTGTCTCCCAGCAGGCCAAGGTGGCTGGGCTGAGAACCACAATTGCGGCTGGCTGGCCCCTGTACAGTCACCTCCTGTGCTCAGAGCAGGTCCCTGGTGACAGCCCTAGATGGTCACGCCACTGTCATCCTTTTGTGATGCTCTGTAAATAATAAAGCCGCCAGCACCTCACACAATCCACCTCATTCAATGTACATGTCAAAACAGCTCTGACGTAGGTAGCATTGATCCGTTTTATGGAAGCAGAAACAGAACACACAGAGGTCAAGCAATGTGTCAGAGTCTCAGAGGTAACAGGTGTGCAATCGAACCCAGGCCTCTGCATGCAAAACCTGCGCTCCGACTGACTTACAGACACGGCCAAACAAGACTATGCATTTTACTTTGTCAAAATGTTCATGTGAGATCGAAGTCTAGAGTGCCTAAGTCAGTTCTTATCCCTGTTTTGAGAACCGCCCATCCAGCTTCCTGCTTCTACACTAGCTCTTACGCCTGCCACGTGCTACTCCCCCTGCACGAGGGTCAGCCAATTCCAGCAAGCTGACTTGTCATGCTCTGTGGGTGGGGCCCCTTCTTCAGCCCCTCATCTGTCCAGATGCAGAGCCTGGAACATAGTAACTGCTTAATAAATACTTGTTAAACATCATATGCTCTCTAAAAGCACCCACACAGAGGAACCAGAAGAGAGAGGCAACTGTCATCAACTGTCACAATTTCACGTCACTAGGTACCAGGAAGCTGAGTGGGCCACCGAGTCCTGGGCTTGTCCAGTCTCATGAACCTTCCTCTCTCCCCTACGTTCTGCCTTCTGCAGGGGCTCCTGGGCACTTCTGCCCAGGCACATGGCTTTCCTACACAGCAACGGGCTATTATGAAGGTCTTTAAAATATGTATATACATGTACAGCTGACCCTTGAACAACATGGGTTTGAACTGCATGGATCCACTTTTATGTGGCTTTTTCCAGTAAAAGTTACACCAAGTGTGCCTGCCTCTCCTGCCTCCCCATCCACCTTCTCCACCTTTCCCATCTCTGCCACTCCTGAGACAGCAGAACCAGCCCCTCCTCTTCCTCCACCTCTTCCTCCTCCTCCTCAGCCCACCCAATGTGAAGAAGAGGATGAAGCTGAGACTGAGACCTTTATGATGATCTGCTTCCACTTAATGAATAGTAAATATATTTTTCTCTTCCTTTTAATTTTCTTAATAACATCTCCAGCTTACCTTACTATAAGAATACAGTATATGATACATACAACAAACAAAACATGTATGGATCGACTATGTTATCAGCAAGGCTTCTGGTCAACACAGGCTCTTAGGAGCAAAGTTTTTGGGAAGTCAAGTTATACTCAGATTATTGATTGTGGGGGGCAGGGTTGGCACCCCTAACTCCTGTGCTGTTCAAGGGCTGACTGTCTAAAGACAAATGGGATCTAATTAAACTAAAGAGCTTCTGCACAGCAAAAGAAACTACCATCAGAGTGAACAGGCAACCTACAGAATGGGAGAACATTTTTGCAATCTACTCATCTGACAAAGGTCTAATATCCAGAACCTACAAAGAACTCAAACAAATGTACAAGAAAAAAATAACCCCATCAAAAAGTGGGCAAACGATATGAACAGACACTTCTCAAAGGAACAGATATATGAAGGACATATGCAGCCGACAGACATATGAAAAAATGCTCATCATCGCTGGTCATCAGATAAATGCAAATCAAAAGCACAAATGAGATATCATCTCATTCTAGTTAGAATGGTGATAATTAAAACGTAAGGAAACAAGAGATGCTGGAGAGGATGTGGAGAAACAGGAATGCTTTTACACTGTTGGTGGGAGTGTAAATTAGTTCAATCATTGCGGAAGACAGTGTGGCAATTCCTCAAGGATCTAGAACTGGAAGAACCATTTGACCCAGTGATCCCATTACTGGGTATGTACCCAAAGGATTGTAAGCCATGCTACTATAAAGACACATGCACACGTATGTTCATTGTGGCACTATTCACAGTAGCAAAGACTTGGAACCAACCCAAATGTCCATCAATGATGAACTGGATTAAGAAAATGTGGTAGATATACACCGTGGAATACTATGCAGCCATAAAAAGGATGAGTTCATGTCCTTTGTAGGGACATGGATGAAGCTGGAAACCATCATTCTCAGCAACCTATCACAAGGACAGAAAATCAAAGACTGCACGTTCTCACTCGTAGGTGGGAATTGAACAATGAGATCACATGGACACAGGGCGGGGATCATCACACACTGGGGCCTGTCAGGGGCTGGGGGGCTGGGGGAGGGAGAGCATTAGGAGAAATATCTAGTGTAAATGACAAGTTGATGGCTATAGCAAACCAACATGGCACATGTATATCTACGTAACAAACCCGCACATTGTGCACATGTACCCTGGAACTTAAAGTCTTAAAAAAAATAAAAATAAAAGTAAAAAAAATCACCGCATATGCAAAACCTCTATTGCTGTCTTTTCCATACTGGAAGAGTAATACCTAATATTCATTGTTTTAAAATAGTCGGGGAAGGGCCAGGCGCCGTGGCTCACGCCTGTAATCCTAGCACTTTGGGAAGCTGAGATGGGCAGATCACCTGAGGTCAGGAGTTCAGGACCAGCCTGACCAACAGGGTGTTACCTCATCTCTACTAAAAACACAAAAATTAACCGGGCGCGGTGGCAAGTGCCTATAATCCCAGCTACTCGGGAGACTGAGACAGGAGAATCGCTTGAACCCAGGAGGCGGAGGTTGCAGTGAGCCGAGATTGTGCCACTGCACTCTAGCCTGGGCGACAAGAGTGAAACTTCATCTTGGAAAAAAAAAGTGTAAGTACAAATAAGAAGGTAAGTACAAATAAGAAAGTTAATATTACCTGTAATGCCACGTTTGCACAATAAGGAAGGCTAACTTTGGCTTTATACGCTGAAGCGATTTTTCTCAAGTATTTACGTATAGTTACAAAAATGAGGTCATAGTCTGTTTTATAGTCTTTTTTGAACCTATCTGCACAGCGAACATTTTTCTATCATGTGGCATGTTCTTCTACGGCCAGACTTTTTAATGCCTGCCTATATTTCACCATGGTGGGTCTCTCCTTTTTTGGATGTTTAGTTTACTTTTACTTTTTTCATTATCATGGAAAAATTATTTAATAAACACTCTTGTAACAAAATCTACATGCACATTTGAGTATTTTCAAATAATAAATTATCAGATGAGAAATTCTTGGTTTAAAAAATTTTAAGTACAATTTTAAAACTTTTAAGATTTATAAAAGCAACATACTCTCATTACATAAAATAGAGAAAAGATGTGAAAGTTGAAGAGCCACTATTACCCATAATGACAGCTCTTTCAAAACAACCATGGATAATATTTCATTTTACTTTCTCTGAGTGTTTTGTCTATGCATTCAAAAAAGCATTATAATCAATCACTTCCTACAATTTTGCATTCGGTGGTTTTTACTCTACACTGTGTGGCAGGATAATTTGTGTTTTCCCTATTCTTTGTGTATTCCAACTCTCAACTTCAAAGATTTTCCCAGAGGAAAACCGAGAGCTGCTTAAACAGTATGGATATTTAAATAAAGGAACAATCCCTGGCCCTGACACTTTTGCACAGCTTCTGCTGAATGCTTCGAACTCCAAGGAAGAGCCCAGGCCTTGGGCCTTGGCTGGAGAGCTGGAGTCCTGCCCAGCCTGATGGGTGCAGGGAGTATGGGGTGGGGATGAGCAGGGAATCCCATCCTGCTCAGGGGCAGCCCCTGGGGAGAGGATGTCACCTTGGGGAATGAGTTGGCCCGCCCAGGGCACACAGGGGGGCTGGAGACTGGCCAGGGGCCTTTCTGCCTCCTCTAGGCCCCTCACCCTCAGGCATCACCGAGAGGCTGGAAGGCACCTGGGCCAGAAGGGACAGAGCTGGCTAGAACCCTGAGCATATTGGAGGGAAATACTTACCCAAGAGACATTTCCTAGGGATGGGGGTCAGCACCACTGAAGGTACCGGGAATTCAGTGACAAACAAGGGGGACGAGGTCCCCCCTTCTCCTTGGGCTTATAATCTAGTTGCTGGGCGGGAGAGGATGGGGAATGAGTGCACAAAAAAGAAACCTAGCATGTGCTGAGTGCCCTGCCAATAATCAAGATCGGGTGAAGCGACAGGTGTGACCTCCACAGAAATGACTCTCGGGCTGAAGAGCTGGCCATGAAATGACCCCGAAGGAAGCTGTCCCAGGCAAGGGGCAGCTGGTACAGGGCTCGGGCATGGCTGAGCTTGGAACGCTCACAGAACAAAACGGGGGCTCCTGCAGAGAGGGCAGGGAGAGGAGAGGGTGAGAGTCACAGCACCAGAGCTAGGAGGGCTTCACCAGCTAGAATGGGAGGTGGGACATGCCTCGGGTAACAGGCAACTGCAGGAGGGTTGTGGGCAGGAATACAACGTGTCCTGCCGGATTCTTCTAAAAGATCATTCTGGATGCTCTTCAGAGGCTTCGGAGGAGTGGATGGAGCAAGAGGGGCTTCCGGAAGGGCCAGTCAGCGACCAGTCCAGGGCGGTAAAAGGGATGGGTAGGTTGGGACTGGGAGGATAAACAGACTGGCCGTGGGCTCAGGAGGCGTGCACCTGCTGATCCTGGGTGTGAGGTGGGAGGCAGAGGAAGAGACGGCAATCCAGGAGTGTGGCTTGAGTTTAGTTTTTAGCAGTTATATGGTGGAGACGTAGTTTACTGAACTGGAAAAAGATGAGGGAGGAATAGATTATGCCTGGGATGAAATTTCCTGCTAGTCCAGGGAGACGAAGGCTGCATTTGGATTTAATTTCATTTAAGAACATAGGAAATGAATATTTCTGTCTCCCCCCAAGTCCATGGATTGGTTCACTCCTCTGCAATTGTAACACAAGCATGTTTATTACTGCCATTATCACTTAATATACTATTAAGTAACTGGAATCTGTTGAAGCACTAGTGGCAATGAGACCAAGTGTAAACAATTCAGTATTTGATCACTGAACATTTGATTCCTGAACAATTTGGTTGTCTGCCATTTTTCCACAATAAATAACCGCTGAATTGAGCATGTTTGTGTTTACTTCTTATGATTACCATAAGATACAGTTCCAGAAATGGAATTATTCAATTAAACTTAAAGATACAAACTCATATACATTGTAAAGTTGTTTCCAAAGCAGTCTAAACCATTAACAGAGAACAGAGCGCAAGTTTCATTCTTGCCAGTAATGGGGGGTGTTGTTTTAAAAATCCCTGTCCTGGGCTCTGCTTCTAAGGAACCAGATGTAAAGTGTTTGATATCAGGAGTAGTTGTAAAAGTAGACTCTAGACACAGGGCCCTTGCATTGCGTCACCCACCAGCTTATCAATAGCGAGGACCCAGCACTGGTGGCGGGTGGAGTAGTCTGGGGTGCTATGGCCCCTGGGGTGCCAAGGCCACTGGGTGCTACAGCCCCAAGTTCTCTGCAACTACTTAAGATCACCCTTCCTCCAGTGCGCAATAATTCAGTCCTTGTTCCTGCTTGAGTCTTCACCAGAAGCACCTGTAACCACCATCTTTCTACTAACAGCCTTTTCAAGAAAACCTAGGATGTGCTTCCAGCAGGTACTTCAAAGCTCTTCCAGCCTCTACCTACAACCCAGTTCCAAAGCCACATCCACATTTTTAGGTATTTGTTACAGTAGCAACCCACTTCCCAGTACCAAACTCCCAGCAGCAGCTGACAGCTAGCAGGAGACTGGGACCTCAGTCCTACAACCATAAGGGCCCAAATTCTGGCAACCCCCAGGGAGCTTGGAAGAGGACCCCCTGTGCCAGACGAGAACTCATCCTGCTGACACCTTGACTCTATCCTGGTGAGACCCTAAACAGAGAATATAGCCACACTGCACTCAGACTTCTGACCTACGGAAACTGTCAGAAACTGTGAGATAAAAAATGTGCATTGTTTCAGGTTCTAGTGTGTGCTCATTTCTTATGCAGCAATAGAAAGAAAACTCAGACAGGCCACGTGCAGTGGCTCACGCCTGTAATCCCAGCATTTTAGGAGGCTGAGGCAGGAGGATCACTTGAGCCCAGGAGTTTGAGACCAGCCTGGGCAACATAGTGAGACCCTGTCTCTACAAAAATTTTAAAAAATTAACCAGGTATGGTGGTGTGCACCTGTAGTCCTAACTACTCAGGAGGCTGAGGTAGGAAGATTGCTTGAGCCCAGGAGTTTGAGGCTGTAGTGATCTATGATGGCACCACTGCACTCCAGCCTCGGTGGCAGAGCAAAACCCTGTTCAAAAAAAAAAAGATGAGAAAACTGAGACGGTGCTGGTGAGGAGGAAGTTGGCACTGTTGTAAGGCTCAGCACAGTTGTTCTCCTGCAGACCAGGGCTGATGGCAGGAAAGGCTGTTCAAGATCTGGCTCCCTGACACCAGTGAGAGCAACAGGCAAAGGGCATCTGGAATGGATGGTGGGATCCGGCAATGATGAGCATCAGTAGCAGCCTCGGGACCGATTGCTCCAGGGGGGCTGTAGCTTGCCCCTTAACTCGCATCTGGTGAGTTTTCCCAAGTCTGGGAGCAGCCAGCATGCTAGTGCTGTGGCAGGATGGGGACTCCTCAGGTGAGAAACCGGAGGATCTGAGTGGGGTAAGGGGTGGCTTATAGCAGGTGCTATCATGCTCTGCCAATGTCCTGGGGGCCTTCTGACCAGCTTGCTTGGTGCGCCCATCTCCCTGCTGCTCTTGCTTCTGTGGCTAATGGTTTGCACCTGTGACCTTCTCTAGAAGCTTGCCCCCATCTTTCAAAACCACCCCTCTTGTTGCCCAGGCTAGAGTGCAGTGGCACCATCATAGCTCACTGCAGTCTCAAACTCCTGGGCTAAAGTGGTCCTCCTGCCTCAGCTTCTATAGTAGCTGGGACTACAGGCATGCACCACCATGCTCAGCTAATTTTTAAAATGTTTTTTGAAGAGACAAGGTCTCACTATGTTGCCCAGGTTGGTCTCGAATTCCTGGGCTCAGGCAATTCCTCCACCTCTGCCTTCCAGAGTGCTGGGATTACAGGCATGAGCCACTGTGCCTGGCCTCAAAGACGCCTCTCTTCTACTGCCCCGACTTCTGCCTCTAGCAGCTCATGGCCCACGACCAAAAGGTGTAGGGATATAGATATCTCATTCACCTGCCTCAAGACTCTGTACTAGAATTCACACTCCAGAGCAGGATAAAGCTGAAGCTAGACTTTATCCAAAACCATGTTCTCATGTGGCTTCTTTCCCTCCCCTCCCTGGACTCCTTTACCATTTTCTCCTGAGAATACACTCTGGATGTATCATAGGCTTTGCGTCTAGAGAATCCAGGTTACAACAATGCCTCTTCCTCCTTTTCCTTTCCAAGTGTGAATGTTCTTAGGTGACAGCTTGCTCTCTAGCCTGGACCTCTCTCCTGAGTTCATGACTTACCCAGGCACTTCCCTCCTGTGGCCCTGCACGGGTGCGGCCCTTCCTCTTGGGAACTGTGAGTAATAAACTATCTTTTCAATGACAGCCATCTCCTGATTTGTTGGCCTCACCATACTTGAATAAAACCCAAATCCTGGGTACATTTTAAAACAATACATTAATTCATTGAGTTCTCACAGTCGCCCCATAAAAGAAAGCATGATGATTTCCAACCTAATAAATGAGAGGACAAATAACCAACTCAAGGTCACAGAGATAGTAAATGTAAAGTCAGAATGAGAGGCCAAGTCTAAGTCCAGAGCTCATATTTTCCAACAATCATTATTATGCATATATAATACAAAGCTGCACTTAGTTAATTTGCTCTATGTGACTATTACGAGTGTTTTGTTTTGTTTTGTTTTTGAGATGGAGTCTCGCTCTGTCGTCAGGCTGGAGTGCAGTGGAATGATCTTGGCTCACTGCAACCTCTGCTTCCCAGGTTCAAGCAACTCCCCTGCCTCAGCCTCCCAAGTAGCTGGGACTACAGGCGCGCACCACCAAGCCCAGCTATTTTTTGTATTTTTAAATAGAGAGAAGGTTTCACCATGTTGACTAGGATGTTCTTGATCTCTTGACCTAATGATTCACCCGCCTTGGCCTCCCAAAGTGCTGGGATTACAGGCGTGAGCCACCGCACCTACCCTTGAAAGTGTTTTATGTATATTTGATAGCAGGACTTCCGAGGCAAGTCATACACTTTCTTTAGCCCTATATTTTCAACTTAAAGTTAATTAAACAGAGTAAGAATGAAAATGTCTTTTCTGCATCCATTGCCTATTATTGCTGTAACAAATTATCACAAATCTAGTGCCTTAGAACAACACAAATTCATTAACTTACAGCTTTGAAGTCAGAAGTCAAAAATGGGTCTTACTGGGCTAAAATCAAGATATTTTCAGGTGTGTGTCCTTTGTGGCGGCTCCGGGGAAGAATCCGTTTCCTTGCCTTTTCCAGCCTTTAGCAACCTCCAGCATCCTTTCACCTGTGGCCCCATCCTCCTCTTCAAAGCCAGCAATATATCCTCATCATCCCATCTCCCTCTGACTCTGACCACTACTTCTCTTGTCACACCTTCTTGCCCTCTAACCCTCCTGCCTTCCTCTCATAAGGACCCCTATGATTCCATAACCCCCCATCTCAAGATCCTTACTTCAATCATGTTTCTTTCGCCACACAAAATAACATATTCACAGGTTCTGGGGATTAGGACATGGATATCTTAGGAGATCATTCCAAGAAAACATTTTTTGAAATCCAAAATGCTTTCTTAAACCAAAATTTACTCATCATAGTTTCCCTACTTCTTTTCCATTTTAATTTCACTCCTTAGAAGTACTTTCAGTAATTTCCTATGTGTATCCAAACATAATTGATTTATTTCTGTATTTCAACCAAATAACAGCATGTGATACCCAATATTCTTTTACTTAAAAAAAAATTGGACGAGCATGGTGTCTCATGCCTGTAACTCCAGCACTTTGGAAGGCTGAGGCGGGCGGGTCACTTGAGATCAGGAGTTTGAGACCAGCCTGGGCAACATGGTGAGACCCCTGTCTTCACTTAAAATACAAAAAACAGCGAAGTGTGGTGTTCCACATCTGTGGTCACAGCTATTCAGGAGATTGAGGCAGGAGAATCTCTCGAACCCAGGAGGCGGAGGTTGCAGTGACCTGACATTGTGCCACTGCACTCCAACCTGGGTGACAAAGAGAGACTCTGTCTAAAAAAAAATTAATACATGATATAGTTTGGATAGTTGTCCCCTCCAGCTCTCAAGTTGAAATCTGATCCCCAGTGTTGGAGGTGGGGCCTAGTGGGAGGTGTCTGGGTCATAAGGGTGGACCCCTCATGAATGGCTTGGTGCCATCCCCATAGTAATGAGTTAGTTCTCATTCTGTTAGTTTACACAGGACCTGGGTGTTTAAAGGAATGTGGGACCCCCTCCCCTCTCTCTCTTCTTTCCTCCCTCTCTCACCGCGTGATGCCTGTTTCCCTCCTTCTCACCATGACTGGAAGCTTCCTGAGGTCCTCACCAGAAGCAGATGCTCATGCCATGCTTCTGGCACAGCCTGCAGAATCGTGAGGCAAATAAACCTCTTTTCTTTGTAAGTTACCCAGCCCCAGGTATTTCTTTATAGTGGCACAAATGAACTAAGACAATACAGCTGAGATTTTTCCACGTCACCATATATAGATTATCTTGTTCTTTCTGATGGTATACAAGTTTCCATTTACCGGATGCACCATGAATACATTTAATCAATTCCTTATGGATATTGAGGTTGTGTGATGGTCACTATTTGTTGCCTTCATGACATCATCTGTTCCCTCCTTCCATTCTAAGTTTGTTCAATTATTTATCCCTTCCCCCAGCACCAGAAGGGAAGACTGATTAACCGAAGCCCTGCAGAAGCCAGCTTTACCCAGGTGATAGTTGTTGGTCTGGGAATGTATACCTAACCTAAACTGATCAATTAGACTGAAGGTTAGGACTTAGCGTGTATGCACAGATAGGGGAGAGGAGCTATGCTCTGCCTCCTGTCTTCTTCGTCTCCCCTCTAGACAGGCACCAGGAAACGTGCAGCCAGCTTGCAACTGTGAGAAGAGGTACTGATTCAAGAAATGGCAGAGCTGAGCCAGGAAAGACGTAGCTCCTTGGGGGCAGCTTGGAGTTGTTTCTCACACCACATCCAGGCTTCTAACCTCTGGACTTAGAGTTATATGAGAGACTGACTTTTCTGTTTTCTTAACCTAGTTGGAATCACAGTTTCTGAAACTTGCGTATCTTAACTGGTACAGGACTTCTAGGAAGACTTATCAGTTTGTATTTGTAAAATGCTTAGAATGATGCCTAGCACATAGTAAGCACCGCACCAATGTCTGTTGAATAAATAAATAATACGGGTTGGTTTTTACCTTTCTTCTATTACAAGTAATGCTATCATAAACCTCCTGTACATATATCTTTGCACACTTCTACCAGAATAAATACAGGTTACATGACTAGAAGAGGAATTGCTGGGTCAAAGGGTCTCTGTATTCAAAATAGGAATGGGTATTGACAAATGGCCCTCCAAAGAAGTTGCTGAATTTACACATTCACCAGCAGAGTATAAAAGTGTTTATTTTCATATGCTTTCATCAACAAGTCAGACTATCAAGGCTTTTTAAATCTTCGCTAATATAATAGGTTAGAAATGGTAAATTACTGTTTCATGTTGGACTTCCTAGTTGGGATGGTATGCCCTTTTTGTTTATATTGGTGATTTGTATTTCCTTTTTAAAATCACCATTTATAAATTCTAGTTTCAAATAATCAGGACCAATTAATTTTCCATAGATTTAACTATGTAAGAAATAAAACATCTATATGTTAAAAAAATCAATAAAATACAGCCGTTAAATACAGAACATAAAAGACAGTCTCTGAATAAGGAAAACATCATTGCAATACACATGAAAATGAATAATACAAATATCTTTTATAAACCAATAAGACAAAATAAACACTCGACTTTAAAACAGGTGGAGGGTATGAACATTTTAAGGAATTCAAATAACCAATAACTACATGACTCATTAAAACTCACTAAAAGATCAAAATGAGATATCGTCATTCAGCTATCAAATGGGTAAACATGTTTTTCTTATAATTCTGTATTGGTCCTTTCTTGCACTGCTATAAAGAAATACCCGAGACTGGGTAATTTATAAAGAAAAGAGGTTTAATTGGCTCATGGTTCTGCAGACTGCACAGAAAACAGTGACTTCTGCTTCTGGGGAGGCCTCAGGAAACTTACAGTCATGACAGATGGCGAAGGGGAAGCAGGCATATCTTACATGGCCAGAGCAGGAGCAAGAGAGAGGACGGGGAGGTATCACAAACATTTAAACAACCAGATCTCAAGAGAACTCACTACAACACTAAGGGAAGTGGTGCCAAACCCTTCACAAGAAACCGCCCTGATGATCCAGTCACCTCCCGCCAGGCCCCATCTCCAGCACTGGGGATTACATTTCAACATAAAATTTGGGCGGGGACACAGATCCAAATCATATCAAATTCTTAGTGTTCCAAGAATTCTGGAGTACAGAAACTTTCATACACACTGGGACAGTATGAATTGCTCCACTCTTAGGTAATATTAAACTTGCCTTTAAAATGTGGGTAACCAAGGATTTTGGGGACAGTGAAACTACTCTATGTAATTCTATACTGGAAAATACGTATCATTACACATTTGTCCAAATCCATAGACAGTGCAATACCAAGAGCGAACCCTAATGTAAAGTATAAACTTGGGGTGATGATGATGTGTGACCATATAGGTCATCAGTTGTAACAAATGCATCGCACTGGGGGTGAACCTAAAATTGTTCTAGTAAGTAGTCTATTCATTAAAAAAAAAACTTGAATGTGTGAAACGTACTCAGACACACCTATTCTGCTTACAGAAATTTATCTTAAGGAAGTTATCAGAGATGTAAACAAGGCTTCTTATGTACAGATTATTCACGGCACCATTATCGTAGCTGGAAAAAACACACAATGTTCAGTAATCTGGGAATGTTAAGTAAATGCTGGTGCGGCTGTGCAATGGAATACTATGTAGATGTTAATACTCGTGAGCAGACTATGAAACCCCAAAAGAGCTTGTTCATGATCTATTAAGGGGAAAAGATCGCCAGGCAAGTACTAACAATGGGATCTCAATGTTGTGTGTATGGTGTGGACTGTGTATGTGCTGTGGAAGGCACAAGCAGCCACAGAGAAAAAGACTGTGAATGCACACAAAATGTTTACTGTGGCCATCTCTAGGTGATACAATTGCAGATATTCTTTATTTCCTTTTGTATTTTTCTGTATCATTTCCATTTTATTTTAGAAAGAGCAAGAAGTATATCCTTTCCCCTAATCAATAAAGCTATCTGAAGTCTTTTCCATTGTATCAATAATTTTTGCATAACTTGTAGTATTCCAGTTTGCAAGAAACTGAAATAATGCCAGAAAATTTTATGCAACAGAAGTTGGATATTAATTCTTTAAAAATAATAGCTCAGTTATTTGCATGAAAATACACTCATTTATACTGGCTTCTGATAGATTGTTGGAAGACCCAATAATCCTCACTCTGGAGTGGAAGACTATATATTATTCTGCTGGACATAATGTAGCTGAGGTTGTTTTTGAATAAATAATTGCAGCCGCACTGAGCAGTATCTGAAAAAAACAATCTCAATGTTAAAGCTTCATTTTTCACAGTCACAAATGATTAGTTGAGACTCACAGTAAGAGGACTTTCCTACGCTGAAAACTACTCAGTTGTGTTTTTTAGAAACATGTAATTTGAAAATTAAAATGATCTTGTTCATTTTCGTTTAGGTAGCAGTTTTAAAAATTAAATTAAGATGAAAGTGCGTGAGTAAGCACCAAGTCTTCTTTTTAATCCTACTGTCGTTTCTAAATTTACTTCTAATATACAAAGAAGCTGGAAATTAGCCTGATATCCAATGGGGCAGAAAACTTACTTATCTTGATGAGAAAAAGAGAGAGTGGCAGGGGAAGCTGTCCAATTTTACATTAAAAAATGACAGCAACTTGCTTACTGTATGGACCACTCCATTTGGGCCTGGACTCACTGTTTGAATTTCATGCTTTTATTCTCACCGTCCATTTTTCTCTGAACATGGGAAAACTTTGCCCTGAGCTTATGTTTGGTACTCCCTGAAGAATCATTAGTATTTTTATTACTATTGCTATTTATTTATTTAGAGACAGGGTCTTGCTCTGCTGCTGGAGTGCAGTGGTGTGATCACGGCTCATTGCAGACACCAGCTCCTGGGCTCAAGTGATCCTCCTGCCTCAGCCTCCTGAGCAGCTGGAACTACAGGTGCATGCCACCATGCCCAGCTAATTTTATTTTATTTTATTTTTTGTAAAGACAGGGTTCTCACTATGTTGCCCAGGCTGGTCTCAAACTCCTGGCCTCAAGTGATCCTTTCATCTCGGCCTCCCAATATGCTGGAATTACAGGCATGAGCCACTGCATCTGGCCCCCTGGAGAATTACCGAGCCACAAGTAACCTTCTCCAATGCCCTCCTTCGGAAGTGATGATGTTTTCTATCATTAACTGTTTCCCTGTGTGTCACAAACACAGTCCACCACAGAATCAACCGTCAAACTGTGAAATCTCATCTTCAGTTTCCAATGGTTTTAATAGACAGGGTCTTTCTTTAGAAAACCTTCCCTTGGTGTTTGGAGTAGCTTTTGATTTAACTGGATCATGGTCCTCACAGAGGGAGCCACTTTCTGGTTGCCGGAGGCTGGGTTTTAGGTAACAGTTGTAGTCTTCGTCCCTACCAGACACGCTCCACAAGTCATAGGAAAACATGAGTCATTTAAGTTTGAACAGGTTCTCTACTGCTTTGCCCACCTTCTTCCAGAAGCGCTAAAAGAAGAGGAACTATTAGAGTCTTTCTCGTCTACCTGATCTCTGAAAGCTGGGACTCCTGAAGGCTCAGGCAGTCCAGAGTCATCTTCCCTTTTCTTTCCATACTTTCTTCCCGTATGACTGCATAAGTTCCCCTCATCTTCATGCTGCTGTCTCAAGTCCATGCCTTTCAGCCTAGATCTCTCCTCTGAGATATGAGTCGACATGTCTAATTTCTGGAGAGAGACCAACCTAGACCAAGTGTTGGAATGAAGGTTGTTGAGTTGTGGGAGGGGTACATTGAGATGATTTTACTCAGCCTTTTGATTTCCCAGAGGAGTATCCTGAGACCCCCAGGGCTCAGGGTTATGTTCATTTGGCATTTTCAGACAACCTCCTGCTGTATCTGTCTGAAACACTGCAATTCATTTTGCATGTTGTAAAGATCTCTTTATTTTCCCCCAAACCACCTCTTCACGGCCCGGCTTTGCCTCTGACAGGGAGTGGTGCCACGACTTTCCACTTCCTTAAGCTGGGACTGAGGAGTCACACCTGATTCCCCCACTGTCATCATTAGTCCATCAGCAAGTCCTATCAGTTCTCCTTCTAAGATATGCCTCAAATTTGCTCACTTCTTGCTTCGGCCACCATCTCTACCTGGTCCACGCCACTGTGATGGAGGGCTTGGACCACTACCGCAGCCTCATTTCAGTATTGCCTTGTTCTAGTCCATTTCCCAAAAAGCAAAAAACAGTGACCATCCTAAAACGTAACTCGAAACCCAAGAGGACCTAAGAAAACAGCGCATCAGAAGCTCAAAGCAGCAGAGCTGATGGTAAATTTGCAGAGCCCGGGGCCCCCGCGTGGCTGGAAGGCAGACTGTGAGGAGCTGATGGGAAACAGAGTTGCTGCTGAGGGAGTCAGCTGGTGCCCTGGACACAAAGCTGTGCATCAAGTTCTGTGGAGCCGGAGAGCAAAGCACATGGGCAGCTGGTGCTGTCCTTCTATGGTGGCACTGGTTGCAGCCAGCACCGTGTTCTGTAAACCAAGACCTAGCCCTGAGCTCTGAGCCTCGAATGAAAGAGTTGGATGGATGATCACTGTGGTCCCTTCCAGCTCTGTTACTCTGTCATCCTGTGACTTTAGATAGGACTTGGACTGTGTCTTGCTGCACTTCATACGGGGGCCTGTCCTGGGAGCTGGGCCATCTGTGATTTAGTGCATTCGTTTTATGGAGGCCCTGGCTCGCCTAATGCCCACATTGAAGTAACAGTTTTTCTTTGACAATCTCTCCCCTTCCTTCTCTCCCCTTCTCTTCCTTCCTGGCAGCCTTTATCCTCCATGAAGTTGAGTTCAGTCTGCTGTTTGACTGTCAAGGGCCTTCCTGATTTCGGACATGGCTCCCCATAGTCTAGGTGGATGAGAACTAATGTTGAAAATTTCTATTGTTTATAAGGTATCCAGTCTATGGTATTTTGTTATAACAGTGTGACTGGACTAAGACAGCTAGCCAAGTTACCAAATCATGAATAAGAGCAGGGTAAAATGATTTTAGACCTACAAGGTCTCAAATTTCATTCTCCTTATACTCTTCTAAGGAAGCTACTGGAAGATGTCCTCCTCCAAAAGAAGTGAGTAAGTCAAGAAGAGGAAGACGTGGGATTTACCCAGGAAGAGAGGTATAGGGACATTGGGAAAGCAGCCAAGGTTACAATGGGATGGACACCAAGAAGGAGGTCTTAAGAAAGAAAATGAAATTGATGAGATGACCTGAGGCATTTGAACAGATTGTAAGGAGATACTACAAGTGGTAGAGAATTGAAGATAAATTAATAATCAAAGAAAACAAAAATGAAACTTTGTAGAAGGGACATTTAATTACTGCACCATATGTGGCTCAGCTGTGAATAATATTTCATTATAATAACATAAACCTTGATGTTGGTGTGTGTTTATGTGGGTTAGGGTAAAAAAAAAAAAGAGCTATATATTCATCTTCTATAACAGAAACCAACAAGCACTATCTAAAAGCTTTTTTTTTAAAGTCAAAAAATCACAGTATTCCCATTTATTTAGAAATATGGAGGCAAAAACCAGAAGGAAAAGTTAAAAGAGTGGTTGCTTTCTAAGAAGTCAGAACTGGGAGTGAGGAAGGCTGGAGAGAGAGATGCCTCTTTTTTTGTTATAAGCCTTCTAAAACTATTTGACTTTTAAAAACACGTATATACATAACACTATATGGAAGGGAGGAAAGGAAGAAAGAAAAAGGAGGCGGTGGGGGCAGGAGAAATAAAGGGGGAGAAGGGAGGGGCCTGATAGATTACCTCATATTAAGATAATTACAGTCTGAAGCAGTTTAATGAATTTCCTTTCCCAAGAGCAGACATATTTTAAAAGGTGACAAGAAACACCATTTACACTTTAAACCAAAGACATGAATCAGGACCGGGTGTGATGGCTCACGCCTGTAATCCCAGTACTTTGGAAGGCCAAGACGGGTGGATCACTTGAGGCCAGGAGTTTGAGACCAGCCTCGCCAACATGGTGAAACAAAAATTACTACAAAAAATACAAAAATTACTAAAACCTGGGTGTGGTAGTGCATGCCTATAGTCCCCGCTACTGAGGAGGCTGAGGTGGAAGGATCACCTGAGCCTGGGAGGTCGAAGATACAGTGAGCCGTGATTGTGCCACTGCACTTCATTCAACCTGGCGGAAAATGAGATCCTGTCTCAAAAAAAAAAAAAAAGAAAAGAAAAAGAAAAAAGAAAGAAAGAAAGAGAAAAGAAAGAAAAGGAAAGGAAAGGAAAGAATTAGGCCCTGGAGTGGGTAAGAGGGGGATATGTGTGGGAACCTTATAATCTGAGGTTACACAGTGTCTTGCAAACCACAAGCAGGAGAATAGGAGGATGTCGGACACCTGGAGGAAGAAAAAGTCATTCCAGCACGCATGAGAACAACACAGCTAGGACTGCTGTGTTAACCCCTGGCAGGGCCTGAATGACAGAAAAGGGGAGCTGAGCACAAGCTTGGGAAGCTTGGGCGGTGCCTGGTTGGCCCAAGAGGAACGGAGTACAAACAGAAAGCCAGAAACGATGTCCACATGCTTATTTGTTTTGGGGACCATAAGTACCTCTCATGGAAGGTGTCGTGTTCAAGCTCAGGACACCTGCTCCACCACCAGACCCTGGCAGAGGGTTCGTTCGCTGAAGACAGGGTGATGATCTGGTCTGTGGCGGGTGGGGTTAATTGTGAATCCTTTCTTAACATCATGCGTCTTACGCAACAGATATGAGGAAGGTAAGTATTCTCGGAGATTGTTTGTGGAAGTGCTAGTGGGTACTTCCTGTGGAAAGCAGGATGGTGATATAGGCCTGTGAATATGTGGATACACTTTGATGCAATCATTTTATTTCTGAGACTGTATCCTAAAGTAATAATTCTAAATCTAGGCTGGGTGCAGTGGTTCACATCTGTAATCCCAGTACTTTGGGAGGTCGAGGTGGGTGGATCACCTGAGGTCACGAGTTCAAGACCAGCCTGGCCAACATGGTGAAACCCCATCTCTACTAAAAATACAAAAATGAGCCAGGCATGGTGGCACATGCCTGTAGTCCCAGCTACTTGGGAGGCCGAGGCAGGAGAATTGCTTGAACCCGGGAGGCAGAGGTTGCAGTGAGCCAAGATCAAGCCACTGTCCTCCAGCCTGGGTGACAGAGTGAGACACTGTCTCAAAAAAAAAAAAAAAAAAAAAACTAGACAAATTTTTGCACAAAGACTTGCACTGCAGTGTTATGTATAACAGCAAGGAATAAGAAACAATCCTAGTTTACATATTTGCTTCTCTTTGGGGAGGTTTTTTGTTGTTGTTAGGAGATGAAGTCTTGCTCTGTTGCCCAGGCTGGAGTCCTGTGCCACAGTCATAGTTCACTGCAGCCTCAAACTCCTCGGCTCAAGGGATCGGCCTGCCTTAGCCTCCTGAGTAGACAGGATTACAGGTGCACACCACCATGCCCAACCTCAGCCTCCTGAGTAGACAGGATTACAGGTGCACACCACCATGCCCAACCAATTAAAAAATGATTTTTTTTTTTTTGGTAGTGATGAGGTTTTACTATGTTGCCCAGGCTTTGGGGAGTATTTTTAATAGTAAGGTAAATGTATGTCTGTGCATAACTTTTTGTCTATATTAGAACTGCTGTTATTAAAATGATATTTATAAAAAGTTCGCTAACAGAGGGACATCATGTTAGAGGAAAAAATGAAATAATGTGTCTATCATCACAAGCTATATTTTAAACACTACATAAAAAGAAAACTGAAAGCAATGTATGAAATATTAACTGTAATAAGAATATGAGTCATTTATTTTCTCTTGAAATTTATATGGTTTCAAATTTATATAATGGACATGTATTTCTTTTTAATGGAAAGTGTAATTAGTGTTTGTAAGAAAAATTCCTATAGCATCAATAGATTTATGTCACTGCAATCTGGTTACTAATAAACAACCTCATGAAACATATCCCAAGGTTCCAGTACCTTCTAACATATTTAGCTACTTTTGTTTCCAAGCACCTATATCAATATTGAATTTTTAAAAATTAATAAAAAAAATCCAATCCTCATAATATCTACCTGTGGAAACTGTAGCGTTATTGTGGATCTCAAGTTACTCTTCAGATTCTCTGGTTGAAGTCTCAAGCTTATTCCAAGTGTTTCAAGACGTTACTATACTATTCATTTTAAATTATTTGATAAAGATTACTAGATTTTCTCCAGAGTGCATAGCAGTCATAATTAACAAGCCCAGCTGTCATTTAAACTGGAACACATCAAATCAAAAGGCCACAGAGCGTGTTTGCAGAAAGGGCTGTGCACGTCTCCCTGAAAGCAAGATAAGGCCAGGCGAAAGGGAACCCTATAAATATTGCATCCTAGAACACTGACATTGACCTACACTGTTGGACAGAAACATTAAAACACGGAGAGATCTGACACATCCTACGGAAATGTCTTTTCCCAAAGGTAGCCAGGCTTCAAGCCTTGAGAATTGAGAAAATTCGGAAAGGTCTCATATCTATTGTTACCGTTTCCTTGTCACATGGCAAAGGCTAGACAGCTCTTTCTCCTGGCCTGGCCAGTAAATTGGTTGCATAGGACCACAGATGGATGAACATACTACTCCTTAAGCTACAGAGATTTCCCAGAGCTCAAGCTCTTGCCAGTTCTCAGGCCTGCCCTCCTCTTTACTTGTTCTTTCTGTCTTATTCACCTCCCCTGACTCAGGAGAGCAGCTCAAATGCTGACACGGTACGGCGGGAAGGAAAGGATTTTATTGATTACAAACAAGGACTTGTCCCAAGCCGCATTTTAGGTGCTGACAGACTGAGAAAGGCTTCGTGCGGTCCTATTCCTTGTAGCTGATACTGCACAGAACCACAAGATGGCTCTGTAGCCACAGCAAAGCTTGTGAAGTACCAGGAATGTTTTCTATGAGGGTGCCTGAAACTGGCGGCCAGGATTCATCAGGTCTCGTGGTTATGATCTGGAGGCAGGCGTGCTGCTTCTCTGATTCTTTAATGGTTCCTTAATTTGTTACTGGGTGACTTTTAGTGTGTGAAACAGGATACTAACCCTGTAGAAAAGTACATCTGTAAATATATTTTTGTACACGGTTGTTCCGAACATCACCAGTTTTTTCCTGACAAATTTTGTGTAAATGGGGGGAAAATAAGCTGTGTCTAAAATCGTGGAACAATTTTTGTCCTATAAATCCCCAAGAAGACATTTCCCAATGCAATTTTCAAAATGGGTTGGTTTCTGCTATTAACAGACAAGAAGCACACTGTTCCTTGTGCCCGATTCAATGGAAAAGCACTTAATTCAAGGTCTCAAGGGCAAAGGTAATTGATGGGGACTCAGGTAGCTCTCCGTTCCACTCATGGAAAACAGTGTTTTCCGGAACAAACTTCGTGCAGTGCTTTGGTAATACAAGCAGTCCTGTTTGTGTGCACATTTCGCAAAGATATCTTCCTCCAACGTCACAGCAGTGAGGTCTCACACACGTGCCCTTGGTCCTGGGGGTGGGGTGGGGAGCGGCAGGGTTAGCAGAGCATGAAGCATGCCCCGAGGGAGCTTCGGGACTAGGGTGGGAGTGGGGGTCACCTCTCCAAGTAGTGAGACACGAGAAGTTCTGCAAGGCCCCGACCTACCTTCCCCACCACTCTGCCCAGGTACCACGTTCCTCTGCAGGAAGCTGGGAGCACATCATACTCACAAATAGCAATAATAAAAAAACAAGATTAGTAATCTGATGAATAGATTGACGGCCTGGGCTGGAGATGGACAGTGACATGCTGAAAACTCCCCCATTTGATTATAGTTTGCAGACAAGGTGGAGAACAATTGGGTTAATGAACTCACAGGCGAGAAGGTGCTGGAGTAAGACACATCTGTCGCCCTCCCCGCCAGACACACACTTAGCACTTGGAGGAATTACTTCAAAAACTGTCCTATAGCACCTTAGAGCCTCTGAAAGATACAGAGGATGAGGATTTGTAATAGTGGCTGGGGTCATTAGAGACAGGGCAAGGTAACTTCTAAAAGAAGTGCTGGACCCCTACCAGTCCTGCATGTGGTGCAAAGGAGAGAGAAACGAAGCCAGGAGTCGGGCTCTGTCATGTGCCAGGTGTTTGCATTTACGCCACTTCATTTCATCTCACTACCATCCTGCAAGGTGAGATTACCCCGTTACCGATGAAAACACTGTCACAGTGATTGTCTGCTTTGCCCAGCGTCACACAGGAAAGAATGAAAACTGTGAGCATTCTGAACCATAGACAGCAAGCCAGGATGAAGGGAGGCCTGGAAAACAGACGAGGAGCAACCGAGATTGGCACCAGCAAGGGCTCCAGAGTCCAGCAGCAGCCAGACCCAGGCTGCAGTGCCCCAGACGAGACTTGAGCTGGAAGACCAGCGAGTCCCATCATGCCTCACAGCCACGGCCGAGATCCTACTATCATCACTCCGACTTGCGGATGAAGAAACTGGGGCTCAGAGAGGCTAAGTGACTCTCCGAAAGCCTCACATCAAGAGTGCAGCGGGGGTGTGGCCCCGGCACCTGATCGTGCTCCCTCCCCCGCTTCCCATTCTGTGCTCTTCTCTTTGAAGTCCTTCCACCTGCCCCTGGAAGCTTTGCTTTGCTGCACCATCTCTGCATCCTCTGCCTCCTCCTAGAGCACTCCCTGCGCTCCTCCACCTGCTGGCTATGCTTGGAACTGGACTCTGCCAGGACCTCCTTTACCCTGCAATCCCAGGACGGCAGGGTCCGCGTTCTCCTGCTCCCCAGTCCTGTACCTGAGGAGTTGCCTTCGATGGTCACTGTCCCTTGCCAACTCCCCCTCCCAAACATCTATGGAAGACTTGTGTCTCTAAGCTCCTCACACTCTGCCTGTCACAAGTCCCACAACACCTGAGACAATGACAAGCCAGCTCTCTAGCTCCCCATCTCCCCAAGCCCTGATCTCCACTGGCCTGGATCTGCACTCCACATCAGCCACCCGCCCTATTCTGGTCCTTCCTCACCCTCAGGCGACTCCAGCTCTAAGCATCCCAAATGCCACTGCTCCCTCTCAGATCCTGTCAGCCGGTGGTTCTCCAACTCTAGGGTACATCAGAATCTCCCAGAGGGCCCCACCCCCAAAAGATCTAAGTCAGCAGGTCTAGGGTGGGGCTCATGGATTTGCATTTCCGAGAAATATTCAGTGCTGCTGCCCTGCCGCGGGACCACCCAGACACGGCACAAGTATACATATGTAACAAACCTGCACGTTATGCACATGTACCCTAGAACTTAAAGTATAACAACAACAACAACAAAAAAACCAACAAAAAAAGAAGTGCTGCTTTGGGCCACACCTCAGACCGGTCTGCTTATTCCAATCACCTGGAAGGCTTTAGAAGCCAGCAAGGTCCCAACTCCACCCTAGTCTAATTAAATCAGAATCGCTGGAGTTGGGCACGCCTAGAGTTTTTCAGAGCTCCCGGGGAGCTCTGAGGCGCAGCCGGGATGGAGGCCTTGCTGCTCTAAGGATCTCCTCCCGCTGCTTCTTCCCCTACCTCTGATTCCTCAGTCTCTCTCTGATCCATATACTCAGGGTCCCTGCCTTGCTTAGCAAAATCACAATCCTAGGTCAATCCAACTTCCTGCTGCTTCCACTGATGAACCTGGGCTGCTGAACACACGCAGCGGACAGATTGGGACTGTTACAAGCGTGGAGTTTGCAGCTTCTGCTGAGCACTCAACGCTGCTCAACCGCCCTGTGATGCCTCCCTCACCACCTCCCTACAGGCTCCTCAGCCACGGGCCTGGCACCAGACACGCCCCAACCAGGTCACAGTTGTCCCACCTGTCAAAAGGCAAGGACAACCGCCAGGCGGAGGATGTTGCAAGGATGAGAGAGAATCCCGTATGTGAGGAGCTCATCAACAGTCTTGTTACTGTTTTGTTATTTGTTATTATTTTTTTAGTTGACAAAAAATTGCATAGATGTATGGTGTATGATGTCATTTTGAAATATGCATATATTGTGGAATGGCTAAAGCAAGCTAATTAACATCAGCATCAACTCACATACATCTTTTTTTGTGTGTGTGTAGTGAGAACATTTAGCAGTCTACTGTTGGTGATTTTCAAGTTTATGATACATGTTGTTAACTGCGGTCGTCATGTTGTACAATAGACCTGGAACTTACTCCTCCTGTCTCACTGAAAGCTGAGTCCTTGAGCAGTCTTGTTATTATTGCTTTGGTGCTTGTCACTTACTCCCAGAGGATGTTCCCACTACCAACCACACAAATAGCCAGGAGCCCCTCAACTTCCGGTTTGTCTACCTCCCATGTTTGTGAAAGTGTCGGGGGAAATAGTCTCTCCATACTTCATTCCTGCCTAGGTCTGTTACATGGAAACCTTACTGGAAAAGTCCGGAACCTGGGAGGAGCCTCTCTATCCCTCTCTCCACCTCCTCCCTGGCTTCCACCGGTGGGTAACTGTGGGAGGAGGAAGGCGACGGGGCCCAGCCCTCTTCTTGCTCTCTCTTTGGCATCCCCAGGATGCCGAATAGCCCTCCTTGGCCACAGGTAGTAAGCGGTTTCCTCTAGCACAAGATGCTGTGATCTGCGGTGTGTCCTGTGTCTTGGCGGGAAGTTGAGTGCTGGAGTCAGAGGTGTGTGGCTGGGGTGGAGAGAAGAGTGAGAGGAAAGGCCCTGGGTCCAGAGAAGCCAGGAATGTCAGCAGCTTCTGATCAGAAATCAGGCTTCTAGATCTCTGGCTCCTTCTTTCTTAGGTCTAAAGGTGGAGGGAAGAAACATAGGTGTGTGATTAACTATCTTCTCCAGACTCCCGAGAAGTTGTATTTCCTGGTACCCTCTCTAAGGCTGAGTTTTCCATCTGTGCCCAGGATCCCAACCCCTCACTACCCCAGGGACGAATCACCCCTTCCCCAAATGCATCTTCATCTTCTCCCTTTCCCCAGCTCTTTCTCTAAACACACACACACGCACGCACACATACGCATGCACGCACGCACACACATGCACACACACACACGTCTTTTCCTTCTGGGATTAAAAAAAGCCTAACGCCAACTCCTGTCGTCGGCCTTACCTCTCCTGCCCTCGTGGCCTGGCCAGTGCCCTGCTGTCTATACTCACCATACTCACCCTCCCCGCCTCCTCCCTCCGTTCCCTCTTCCCCTGCTCCTGCCTGCAGCTCCTCCCCTGCAGCTGACTGTGTTCTCCCCAAGGCCAGTGCTCCCTGTAGCTACCACATTCTGTCCTCCTCCATCTACAGTGCTCGACCTGTTGACCAAACCTGTTTTCTTGAATTTATTTTCTTTTTAAAACTGCACGACCACTCCTTCTCAGACACTCTGGGAGTCTCGTTTTCTTAAGCCCAGGTGTCCCCCCTTAAGGGCAGGTGTCCTTTCAGTGGCATCTGTCCTCTCCTCCTCCCAGTTTATCCTTTCCTTACACGAGCTTAGCCTCTCCGTAGCCTGATACCACGAGGAGGATGCCCTCCTCCCAGAGAACATGCTCCAGGCCCAGGATCACACATCCGGTTGCTCTGAACAACTCTCCCTGGAGTCCCAGAGCCTCTTCAACCAGACTCCATAAGTGGCCTTGCCAGCCCCCACCTGCTCCCAACCAACAGACCTCAGCAAGAAACAAAAAGCTTCACGGGTGCCCGTCACCCACATCAGCATAAGATGGGATCTGAGGGTCTTCAAAACCTGCAGTCTGACTAGCTGTTGGCCTCATCTCCAGCCACCCCCATATAAGCCTTCATGCCCTAGAAAGAGGAGCACTTGTGGTTCAGCCACAGGCCGAGCTCAAGCCTGCTGTGCTCCTGCCATTCACTCTGCCAGCCTAGGCTTCTCTCTGCAGCCTGAAGACTCAGTGCACCATCCATCGGTTCCTCTATGAAGCTTCCCTGCACCCCATTCTGCCTGGGCTAGGTGCTCCTTCTGTATTCCAATCACACCAAGCTGCATGGATCTAGCACATCACTTACAGCATCGTGTGGTAGACTGTTGACATTGCACATAAACTAAACTTCCCTCCCCACATGCGGGGTTGTGGCTCCTTGAGATCTTTCACCTTGGGGATTCCATGTTCCCAGTGCCCAGCACAGAGCTTCGTATCAGGCAGGTGCTCAACATCTGTTTGGTCTCACAAATGTTTGGGTTCCACTCAAGAGGTGTGGAGGCCAGGTGGGAGTAGCACATAACCCTGGCTTGAGACCTTGGTCTTCATTTGTATATCCATGGGTTGGTGATTTTAAATGAGTTAGTTCCTGTCAAGTGATTAACTAGTGGCTGGCACTCCGAGAATCTTATTATTGACAGTGTATAATCTAGAGTCCAGGGGCAAGATCTGTTTATGAAGCTGTGCAGGGGAAGGGGGGAATAGCTTTGCTCTACAGGTGGAGGGAAAGGGGGAAGAGGACGGAGAGGAAGGGGCCAAGGGAGAGAGGAGGATAAGGTGAACTTTGGGAACATGGGTGAATAACATACCTTTGTTTAATCAAGAAAAGCTGAAACTTCCATTTCTTCTTCCCAATGCTGTAGTGTGTACGTGTGTGTGTGTGTGTTTGTGTGTGTGTGTGTGTGTGTGTGTGTCAACGGCACAATTTGAACTCTGAGCTTTTTGGTATCAGAAAGTTGACCATGAGTCTGTAATAGGATATGGCTTGTTATTTAACTACTTACATCGAGATTCCTCGTTTAGAAGTCCGGAATTATAATACCTCTTTTACAGAGATACCACAAGAATTAAATCATGGTTTTAAAGGTTTTCTCAATCTCTTTTTGAAAGGTGTTACATAAGGATAAGGCATTGTGATGATATTATCATGCGTCAGCCTGCTAAGCCTCAAACCATGCATCTTGTTGAATTTTTAAAATACATTTTTAATCCGTTTTCCCACTGGCTATCATAGACACCAGGAGAACGCTAAAATATAATGAACAATGACGAAAACAAATGAAAACTGAGTCAAATATTGAAGCAAATTGTAAGAAGTCATTACATAGGCTCTGTTATAAAATAGATCAGAGATAAAAGTACACGGAAGTTATTTTATATAATAGTCACTTTGTGAATTATTTTTCAGACTGAAAATATCCCAGTCCAACAACAACAGAAAGTACAAACAGACTTTCTGTCTTAAATTCACTAGACCATCTTTCAACAGACCTTGACTGTCAGATTTAGGCACGTAATGCCGATATTACTGCAGAGGTAACAGACTCACTTCCCTTGGCTTAATAGGATAATTCTGCCAAAATACCTCAGGTTCTGTCACTGTCTCCATGAGGCTGGACCACAGATCGGGCCATCCCCAGTATTCCACGAGAGTGGCTCGTCTTATCTCACCTAGCGAGGTGGGATTCAGGAAGCCACCTGGCTCACCACTGCCGGTAACCACCTCTGAAGCTTACTTAAACGTGACCGAGTCTGTGGACTCATCTTTTCAATCACAATAGAAAATAAGGGTAACATGCTGCTTCTCACTCCTCAGCCTCTATGGGTTTGTCAGGGGAACATTGATGATGATCTTGGCTTCCTTCTCAGGTCATCGGGGCCATGCTCATCAACAAGGACAGAAGGAAGTGGGCGTATTTGAAGAGTGACTCAAGTAAATGGCATAAAGATGCAAGGAAATGAAAGGGAAAGGGGAGTTTAGGAGAAGCTCTGCTTTGGCCCGGGGGCTGGATCTACATCACAGACCAGCTGGAGTGGTTGGCTAGAGGCAGCTGCCCTGACCTGGGATTTGGCCCATTAGGTGGGACCCATGAGGAGAGGCTGGGACATCACAAGGCTGTGCTGTCACTAGCAACATCTGCCCATGAAATTACTATCTAGGTCTGAGGCTCAATGCAGAGAGGCACTGATGTGGTTGGATCTGTGTCCCCACCCAAATCTCCTGTCCGGTTGTAATGCCCAGTGTTGGAGGTGGGGTGTGGGGAGGAGGTGATTGGATCTTGCGGGCGGGTTTCTCATGAATGGTTTAGTGCCATCCTCTTGGTACTGTGCTCATGATGGTGACTGAGTTCTCATAAGCTCTGGTCATTTGAGAGTGTGTAGCACCTCCCGTGTCTCTCTTGGTCCTGGCTCCTGCCATGTAAGAAACCTGCTCCCACTTTGCCTCCCACCATGAGTCAAAGCTCCCTGAGGCCTCCCCAGAAGCAGATGCCTCCATGCTTCCTGTACAGCCTGCAGAATGTGAGCCAACTCAACCTCTTTTCTTATAAATTACCCAGACTTTGGTATTTCTTTATAGCAACGTGAGAATGGACTAACACAGCCATTTCACTATGCATCTATTTACTCCTTCATTCTCTCAACATTCTTCAGTTTCGCCCCACAGGGGTTAGCTAGGAAAAAATAAAATAAAATTCAAACTCATGGGACGTTCTGGATAAATCCAGCAGGCGGTGTTTTGTCCTGGGATCTTCGCTTTTACCTGCTGCTACGGCTCTTGCCCTCAAAAGATGCAACCTGGTTTTCCAAGATGATGATCCTGGCGTTAAGGATGCAAATATTCGCAGCCTGGCGCCCTTAGCCGACCAACCTGCACATTTGAAGGTATCATATCACAGCCTTCAGCCTCTGATTAGTTTAATGAATCTAGGCTTCTGATGACTCTGAAGGAAAATGTATTCCTGAGTACACAGGATTATCAGGCTTTCATTACCTCCTGGAGCCTGGGCGCCCGTTTGAGGAAGGCTGAGCCCAGCTGAAGAATTCCCTGATGAAGAAAGGAAGTTTAAATGGCCTGATATGATTTTTGTCAGCAAAGGCTCTAGAAAAAAATCAATATGTAACCCCATCCTCAAAAAAAGGGCCCTTAAATTTACCAGCTCATTCCTGCCCCCACTGGATGGTTGTAGCTAACTGGCACCAGCCTTTTATCTTTCCTACTTATTCCACCACTGAAATAGCTCCATTTGAGCAAACTCCAAGTACAAATATCATCTATTCTAAAATGAAGGTCAATTTCCCAATTTTCTTTTCTATTTTTTTTTTTTTTTTTTTGGCAGGGGACGGAGTTTCACTCTTTTTGCCCAGGGTAGAGTGCAATGGTACAATCTCACCTCACTACAATCTCTGCCTCCCTGGTTCAAGTGATTCTCTTGTCTCAGCCTCCTGAGTAGCTGGGATTACAGGCACGCGCCACCACACTCAGCTAATTTTGTATTTTTAGTATAGATGGGGTTTCACCATGTTGGCAAGGCTGGTCTCGAACTCCTGACCTCAAGTGATCCGCCTGCCTAGGTCTCCTAAAGTGTTAGGATTACAGGTGTGAGCCACCATGCCTGGCCCAATTTCCTATAGAGAGCTGTGTGGCTTTTGTAATCAGAAAAATAATACATGAAATTTTAATGTGAAAAACGGAATAGAAGATTTCCTCATATATCAGAACAGAGCAGGACATACTACTTCAATAAGAAACATGAATGTCCCTTCTAATAATCTTTCTTATTTTTAGTGATGGGGTCTTGCTACATTGCTCAGGTTGGAGTGCAGTGGCTATTCGCAGGCGCAATCCCACTACTGATCAGCACAGGAGTTTTGACCTGCTCCGCATCTGACCTGGGCTGGTTCACTCCTCCTTAGGTGACCTGGTGGTCCTTGCTCCCAGGAGGTCACCATATTGACGCCAAATTTAGTGTGGACACCCAATCAGCATACTGCACTACAGCCCAGGGCTCCTGGGTTCCAGCGATCCTCCTGCCTCAGCCTCCCAAGTAGCTGGGACTACAGGCATGTGCCATTGCACCTGGCCTCTGTAAGAATCTTAAAATTGCTCACTTTTTTGTCAATAGCAGCACCCAAAAGAACTGTGGTGATTCACGCACCAGGGACAGCTGCATTGACGCCAATGGGAGGGAGTGGCACGTACACACAGCATCTGAGGAGGATGTCAGCTGAGCAGAGACCAGCCCACATTTTTATCAAAGGACACATTATAGGTTTTCCCTGTGGGTAGGTCAGGCTATCAGCAGCGCTGAGCTTCCTGAGCCTTCAAAGCAGCAGTGACTCATTGGACCCTTTGGTTCTGCTGGTGGGAATAGCCAGGCCCGCCAGCGCCAGTCACGGGAATTATCCATGTGGTTTCTTTGGACAGGGCAGTACTTCTCAAGCTTGGCAAGTCTTAGAAAATGCCATAGGTCCACTAGGATAGCAGTATTTTCCCTTCAGGGGAGAATGAGGTTTTTGAAAATCTTTATGGTCTGAATCAATCCTCTGTAGACTGTGGGAAAGGGCAGTTCCCTCTACACACAGACTAACAGGCCTCCCATTCAGTGAGAGCTTCCCGTATGTCCACGGCTGTATATCCACGGGACCCTCCCCAAGCTGTGAAACTGGTATCCTTATCTAGATTAACGGGTGGAAACAGACTGTCAGAATCTAAGTGGTTAAACCAGTGATGTGCTGGTAAACCAGTGCACAACAAATAAAACAAAATAAGGTGACCCCAATGGGCAGTGTTTGTGAATTTCCATGGTGTGATACTCCCTTCCTGGGCAGTGTCAAGGTACCAACTGCTTAACACTGGCTCACAAAAATCATGCCTTTTTTTTTTTTTTTTTTGAAACAGAGCCTCACTTTTGCTCAGGCTGGAGTGCAGTGACGTGATCTTGGCTCACTGCAACCTCTGCCTCCCAGGTTCCAGTGATTCTCCTGCCTCAGCCTCCCGAGTAGCTAGGATTACAGGCGTGCACCACTACATCTAGCTAATTTTTGTGTTTTTAAGTAGAGACAGGGTTTTACCATGTTGGTCAGGCTGGTCTTATACTCCGGAACTCTAGTGATCTGCCTGCCTCAGCCTAAAAGTCATGCAGATTTAACCATTAGCTCTCCCTAGCTGATGGAGCCAGCTCCAGGATGGTGTGGGCTGAGGCATGAGGGCATCCTCCCAGCTGGATGTATGAATGAAGGCTTAGAGATTCACTAATTCATAAGATAAATATTTATTCTGTTTCTGCAGGTTCATCTGATAAATTAGGCCAACAGGATTTTGTCTCCTGTGAAAGGAATCTGCCTCGTGGACAGCATCCTGCAGCCAGGAACAAGGGTGCAGGTGGCTGCTGGGGAGGGGAACAGAGGAGGCACACTAAAAGGCCTTCCCTCCTCACTCAGCACCTTTCCCACCTCCATCCTGCAACCTGTGTGTTCTGTTCTACTGAGCCCTGTCAGTGTCCTCTCCTAGTGTCTGAGGCTCATCCCTCTGGCTGGACACACATTCTTTGCCAGGACTCAGAGAATCAATCCTCTAAGCACTCAGCTCAGCACCTTGCACAAAGTACAAGCTCAAAAAATACTTATGGACCAGTCGAAGTACAGATACTCATTTCAACATGCGTACTGCCAGGATTGACAGTGCCCCGGACTGTTTTGTGATGGTCTTAATTTTCCAGCTAAGAAACGTCGTGCACAGAGAAACCTCTCTTCACTGTAATTTGTGGTGGATCACAGAATGCAGAGACAATCCTGGCCATGAGAGAGCTTGGGTAGAGGTGACTTCACCAAGGATTTACAAGTCCCCTGCCCAGGCTGACTCAGGAACTCAGAGTTCTTCCCTGGGAACTAGCTGCATAGCCATAGGCAGTCCCCAGATCAGAGCCAAAGCATTCCTCATCACAAAAGCAGGAAGTAGTATTCTGCAACTTGGAAGAAGGCTGATATGATAAGGACTGAAAAATTAGGGGAGAGCAGAACTCTCTAGATCCTCTGCCAACTGCTGGATCGAATGAGCTTGGTGGCGAGGTGGGAGAATGCTAAAAACACAAGTGGCTGCAGCTGGTCTCCACAGAGATCATGGAGGAGCTCTGCTGATGGTTCAGAAGAGAGTCTGGGAAAGGGATGGGCTGACGGAATCGCAAACCCTCAAGCCCTAATGCGCCTCTGTTTTTGTGCCAGAGCCCAGGTGGTTACATCTTGCTCGGTTGGTTTGTTTCATATATTTCTTACACAGAAGATCAGATTCTTCTTCCTGCACAAATGACAAAGCTGAGCCCCCTTTGTTCTGGTGACAGGATCCAGAGCAGTGACCAAAGATAAAGCACTGAGAGCGGAGACAAAGGCTTGTCTCTCCAGGAGACACTGTGATTTGGGGAAAGTCAATTAAGCCCACATACCAAGTGGAATCTATTGCCAGGTCAAAGTGACAGTTCTTGCAGATGGAACCCGGCCACAGATTCTGTAACGCTTACTCTCTCCAGCATTTGATTTGCCTCGTAACGCAGTAGAGAGAACCGTGGGAGATAGGTGTTAGGCTTGCCATTCACATGAGTGCCCTGGGATATTAGCAAACAGAATGCAGAAAGTGGTGTTGGTGGCTCTTCCTTAGGAAAGAGTTAGTGATTCGGGGCAAAGCAGAACGTTTCTTTTTTCCTGTTTGTTCTATTTAATGCAGTCAGCTCATGATGATCCCAACTGAGAGCCAGACTGGATGAGAAAGCATGCCGAATCAGGCGGGAAGGAAAGTGGCTGTGATTGAGTCATTTATCACAGGGACGACCCTCTGTCAAGGCTGGCATCCTGCCTGCCTCTGTCAGGGAAGCCGACAGGGTGCATAGAAGGGCCAGCTGGGTGTTCACTTCTGAAAGCTTCGAGTCCTTTCTGGAGACCTCATGGTGTTCTGTCTAAGCTCTTGTTCCTCTACTTTTCCTTGGATCTCAGAGAAACAAATCATCAGTGTCTTATTTCTCGTCTATTTTATCCTCTCCCCTTTTAATTTAAATGAACAAATTCAGTGAAGAGCCTGTCCCCAGCACGCCCCACCAAGCTGCACTCACCTTAGCACACACTAGCAGCAGTGCTGACCAGCTGCTGCTGGACTCATCATTACAAAAAATAAAACATAAGGCTCTGCTCCCTGACACAGATTTCCAGGCCTGAAACTTTGTGAACAGAAAGCTGCTGCATACCAGACCAGTGACTGTGGTTTTCCCCTCCCAGTTCCATAGCTGTGTGTTCCTAATGGACGCTCTGGGTAGATAAATGCCCTGTGATCAAGAAGAGGCCAGTCCAGGGATAAGACGAATGTCTAGTGTGCTGGGAGGAACGTTTAGTCGCTTCTTGGTAGGCTCTCCTTTCACCTGCTGTTCTATTTTACAGTCCACTTACATCCTATTGCAATCAGTAGACACATCAGCACGTTCCGCTGCAACCAGGCACATTGGCAATCTGGGAGGTGGGCTCCCAGAGGTCCCTGGCATGGTGCATTAGGCAGTGGGCCAGCAGGTTCCCATCCGAGGAAGCTCTCCATCTCATTAGTTTCTCCCTGTACAGCAAAATGCATGGTCATCTAGGTTACAGCAATCAGGGCAGAATTGCTTGCAGTTGTGATGGGAGATGCACTAGATTTCAGAGACTTTAGACAATGCTGTTCTGTGAACTGTGGCATTTTAAAGCGGAGCTAATGCAGAGATGGGAAGTGGGTTTATCCAGCTCAGAGGTTTTGGTTCTCACTCTTTGTTCTGAAGGGGAAGCTGAGAAATCCTTCCAGGTGTCAGCCTTAGATCATCAACAATCCCAAGGAAGCTCTTCTCTTGGCTGAACAGCAAAACATAACACGCTCCAGGAATAAGCAGAAAATGTATTTTGCTCTGCTTCAAATCCTAGTAGGGGCTTTAAAAGTCAAACAGGATTTGAGAGCCAAGAAATCTTTTTATCTGTAACGTTAACAAACTGGGCCTGAGACTAAGATGTTGAAATGCCCATGGTGTCTGGGCGTATATGGATGGATAAGGGATAAATTGCTTCACAAGACTATTATTGATCTTACCATTCATTCAGTCTTCAGTGGATCATTCGTTTTCTTAATTGGAAGAAAGCTGGGGAACCAAATGGGTAGATGACAGTCGGGCTTAACTCATGAACACGGTAATTGATTTCTACGAATTCCTCAGTTCAACTCAACACATTGAGAATGTACTCAATTGCAGCCCCTGTGCTAGGTTTGCGATTGGTTCCTGAAATCTCCTGGATTATGACTTGGCAGGAGAGGGGTAAACAGGCACTAAAACACATGATTTAAACATATGGAGAAATATGACCGTGGCACGTACAGCTCAGTCAGTCCTTATCTGGTCTGGGGCTGAGGGAGAGGCTCTTAGGTGAAGTGAGCCCTAACCTGAGTCTTGGCCTTTATCTGCAAAGATTTCTGGTCATGGGAGGTGGTTTTCTGGAGTGGTCTAGTCACCTCTCCTGTTGGAGGCAGAACAAGTCAACACCCCACACACTTAGCCCAGCTGCACAGAGCTGGGCACAGTGGCCTCTGGAACTAGACTTTAATCTGCTGCAAGATCTGGGGCCTGGGGCTGGTGAGAGAGTTCTGGAGAAAACTACAGGAAGTGGAAGGAATGATTCTGAGCTATGGGAAAAGTCAGTACATCAAGATGAGACACCAACTATGCTCCAATGAGCCCGTCTTCCTCCTGGTTAGAGCTTCCAGCCTTGGGGATCCAGGTGAACACTTGGAAACCTTGAAGGGCCCCATGCAGCACTGGAGAAAGAGTTTGCCTCTGAGCTTTTATAAAATATGCCTGGATGACGCCTGACCTGAGTCGGGGGTTGAGGTAGTTGGAAGGGGGACCACTCCCTCACCTGTTCCAATCCAGCCTCTGCTTCCTTCTGTCTTCCCTCTGTCTGGGTTTCCTGCAGAGACAGCCCCAGGAGGCCTGAAGGAAAGGGACTAGGGTCCAGACCTGACTCGCTGCAGGAGGCTGCAAAGCACATCTCAGTGGTCAGGGAGGAACTGGAAACCATGGAGGCCTGTGGTCTGTGTATCCCTCTCCCTCAGTCTCCAAAGCCAGGGGACCACTGAGTGTCCCCCATCCTTCCCTAGCACTGTTTCTTTGTTTCTTCTAGAAGGGCTGGGCCTGCATTTCCACGGAAGGTGGGAGATGGGATTGGGAAGGGGAGCAGCAGGCAGTGTGGACGTGGTGCACATGGAGGACACACAGGGAGCCCAGGCTGGGGCTGTGGTTCAGGTGGGTGAAGGGCAGCACCTTAAATAAAGCTCCTGCATGTTCAGTGGGGAATAAATATTATTTTTTTCTGTTAGGATACTTTGGAGGCAACAAACAAAAGGCCCGTCAAGTCCGTTTAAACAGCAACTGGGCTCTACTGGTCCACGCCAAGGGAGTGTGCAGCTGGTCTGACCATGCTCAGGCTTTGCTCTGCCCTCTGTGGGGCCTCGCTTGTGAGCAGGGTGTCCCCAGGGAGAAGGAACATCAATCTTTCCTACCTTTCTCCTTCCTCCCTCCGTCCCTTTCTTTCTGTCTCTCTTTCTCTCTTTCTCTCTCTCTCTTTCTTCCTGTCTCTCCCTTCCTTCTTTTCATTTAGACATACAAAACAAACAAACAAACAAAAAAAAACCCCCGCACATATTTAATTACACCATTTGATGAATATGGACCCATGAAACCATCACCACAATCAAGGTAATAAACAGATATATTAGGCTGATCTTGCATTGTTATAAAGAAATACCCAAGACTGAGTAATGTATAAAGAAAAGAGGTTTAATTGGCTCAGGGTTCTGCAGTCTGTACAAGAGGCATAGTGCCAGCATCTGCTTCTGGTGAGGCCTCAGGAAGCTTCCAATCATGACAGAAGGCAAAGGGGGAGCAGGTGTGTCACATGGCTAGGGTTTGGGTGAGAGAGAGTGGGGGGGGGGGAGGTGCCACACTTTTAAACAACCAGATTGCACGTGAATTCATAGAGTGAGAACTCACTCACCACCGCAAGGACAGCACCAAGCCATTCACGAGGGGTCTGTGCCCATGAACCAAACACTCCTTACCAGGCCCACCTCCAACATTCGGGGTTGCATTTCTTTCCTTTTCTTTTTTTTTTTTTTTTTGAAATGAAGTCTCGATCTGTCACCCAGGCTGGAGTATAGTGGTGCAGTCTTGGCTCACTGCAACTTCTGCCTCCTGGGTTCAAGCAATTCTCTTGCCTCAGCCTCCCGAGTAGCTGGGATTACAGGTGCACGCCACCTCGCCTGGCTAATTTTTGTATTTTTAGTACAGATGGGGTTTTGCCACGTTGGCCAGGCTGGTATCGAACTCCTGACCTCAGGTGATCCGCCTGGCCTTGGCCTCCCAAAGTGCTGGGATTACAGATGTGAGCCACCGCACCAGGCTCAGGGATGATCATGGCCTGCACATTTGTTCCGTGCCTTTTCTGGAATCCAACCCCCACCACCCACTACCCCTGATAGGGTAACCAGCAACCCTAGGTTCCCATGGCCTGAGGGTATTGCCTGGATGGGGAAATTCTAGTGCTAAAACCAGGAATGCCCCCAGGCATTGGGACAAGTTGGTCACCCTACTTCTCTATCTCCCTAACTCCAATTACAAAGTAGACTCAAATGCCACTCTTCCCTGCAGCCTAGACAACGGCGAACCTAACCTTCAAAGGCAGATCTTTTTGATGCTAACCCTTGCTCTTTTTACTATATCATGCAGCTTCCTAACAACTGCCTGGCTCAGCTCTCAGAGTAATGAGGATGAAAGGAGATGCTAGAAGTAGATATACGTTTAGAAAGTCTTATACATTGGAAGGTATTCAGAACTCCCTATCATAGACTTAATCGTTGTCTTACTCAAAATGTGGATATGATTTTAACCACATTGTTAAGCTCATCCATTTTCTGTTGTGCTAAGGAAAAATGCTATACATTAAAACTAGCAAGAGAACAGCATGAATGCTTTTTTCAATTTATGTACAGACAACCATGTGGTCGGATTGAAAACAGTGGTCTAGCCCCCAGTTCTCACACCCCCGATAAGCAGAATCACTATGCCATACCAATAAGCGTCCTTTAAGACACCCCAAAATGTGGCGCTGACGTGGGTGACTTGCGGATAAGACACAGGTCTATTAAGGAGTACCAGCTTTTTGCCAAGAAATCATAAGAATGCAAACAGCATTTGCTTTACACAGAAATTGCATGTTAAAAATTTATATCTACCACACCACACCACCCTCCTTACTTTTTCCACTCCATGGAGAGGATTTTTGTGCCTCCCGGTTTGGGGTTGCCTACCAGGGAAGGGGTGGGACATTTGTTTGTCCCATTCCTTAAAGTGATATAAAAATAGTCAAGGCAGTCAATAGTGATTGATTAATTTCAATAACATAAATAATGGTTGTAATTGCAACTGAAAGAGAAATGCTTCCCACTTTGATTAATCTGACCCTCTGGGCTACCATTAGAATGCAAATCAGAAAATAAATGCAGAGAGACAGACGCAACTCGGCAGGTGTCCAGCTCCGCCTGGTCTTCCCCAGCCAAGTCCCTGCTCTCCCTGCCAACCCTCCTGTCTTTTGCACTGTCACCTAAAACATCCCTCCGTCCAATAGGAAACACCACATTTCATTCCCAAAGCTTTCTTGCTCTTTCGAAGCTCTCACCACTAAGAAACATCCTGGCTGGTACTTTGAACATTGCCCATGGCTATTTTAAAGCACTGTGTGACCCTTGGTGGCTTGGTAAGTTGGCTACATGGCTGGATCATTGTCCCCATTTTACAGATTATTGGGTAAAGACACTGAGAGGGGAGTGGTGTCGCCAACCAGCTGGTGGGAGGCAATCATAGAAGTAAATGTGCTTCTCGAAATCCAACCTTGCAGCTGTGTCTCTGGCAGGAACTGCAAAAGCGCTCTAGGGCCATCTCCCCTGCTCTTCCTTCTTCCTGGGTCACACTCGGGGCTCCTGGGCTGCTCACTGCCTCCTCTCACCCACTCCTGTGCCACCTGGCTCACTCAAGCATATAGAGCCACTGCTTCTGATCAATCATTTCTATTTATTTATTTATTTTTGAGACAGATTGCTCTGTCGCCCAGGCTGGAATCAGTGGTACAATCATGGCTCACTGCAGCCTAGACTTCCCGGGTTCCAGTGATCCTCCCACCTCAAGCTCCTGAGTGGCTGAGACTACAGATGTGAGCTACCATGCTCAGCTAAGTTTTAAATTTTTTGGAGTGATAGGGTCTCACTATTTGAGACCCAGACTGGTCTCAAACTCCTGGACTCAAGCCGTCCTCCCATCTCAGTCTCCCAAGGTGCTGGGATTACAGGCGTGAGCCACCGCATCTAGTTGATTAGCCATTTCCAACTCTGCAGCTCCATGTCCTTTTTAAACTACAGTGGGCAGGTCTTAGAGTCTCAGTGGCAGGAAGAGAGACCAGGGGACTGACCCAGGAGGCAAGCCATTCTGATTGCCTGTGGTCCTGGTGGAAACACAGACCTGCTGTCCCTGCTGTGGTGAGGGCAGGGCCAAAGTGCAAAGTCGCCCGAGAGAGGGGAAGCAGGTGAAATGGGAAGAGTAGACTTGCCACGTGGGGGCCTCCTGCCTGCCCTCTGGCTCTCTCACAAAGCCTGTCCTCAGAGTTTTTTTGCCACCAGTCACTGACAGCTCAAGTCCTATGGTAAAGGAACAGATCGCTCAATGAGAATATTCTGGACCTCAGTAGGGGAGGGGGCATTGTGAAATGAGAAAGGCAGGTTCCATGTTAAACATGGGGGAGCGGGCTGGTCACTTGGGCTGGACGACAGGCAGGACTAGAGGGACGCTGCCCTGGGGAACACAGGCGACTCCTGTCTTCCAGGTGACCCTCAGATCCCATCCCCAAACAAACCCTGATGCTGGAAATGCTTTTCCAGGACCTAGGAATACTGTGCGCAGAGATGAACTACCAAGATGAGGTGTCTAGTCCTTCTTTTCAGGGAATCCATGCTGAAACATCTTCATTTGAGTTCTAGGAGAGGTTGGAAATGTGTGGCTTCTTAATCTGTGTACAGAGCCTGGGGCCTCTGGATCCATTCTTAAAACAACGCAGAGGCCACCCGAAAGAAGAAAAGATCTTCCTCTACCTAGACAATTTTCCTTACATCGTAGTTAGTTGTGTTAGATACAATTTATGGAAGGTCATTAGCTTGGACTGAGCTGCTGCACCAGGCCAGCAGACCAGACCAAATGGAGTCACTCCTGCGAATTCAACACCACCAAGTGGAAACTAAGATCTTTAGCATGCCAAGAAATTACGGAGAGGTGATAGTCAAATCCCCAAACAGGCCCGTTTTAGCGGCGTAAGGAAATCCCCTCTGCTTGAACCTTCACAGGAAAAGTAAGTTTGAAATGGCCGATCCACTGTCTGTTCCCTGTTTCTGCTTTCCTCAGCACTGTCTAGAAAACCAAGCTCTTCTGCTCAGCTCTTTGGAACATTTTCTATCTTATAGAACAAGGTGTTTCCCAATTCTAGAGTCACACATAAAAGCCAATTAAGATGTTTAAATTTATTGTAAGTTGTCTTTTGACAGTCGTCCTATGTTAACATCTAAGCATTGTAACTTTTTAGTAACAGCCATTAAAAAGGGTCTTTGGATCATTTGTTCAAAATTCAGTGCCTTACACATTCTGGCACCAACCACCCTGCAGCTGACACAGCCCCTCACTTGATTCCAGAGGGGTGGAGGGCTCCTAGAGAGGGCAGCAGTTTACAAGTGCTGCAACAAGACAGGGCCTTGGGAAGGGCTTTGCCAGGGATACTGCAGCTCCCCACATGTCAGGGATGCTGTAGCTCCCCACACACCCAGTTCCAATCACTGCTCCGTTCCAAAGATGGAGAAAGAAGACTCTTACAGTGCTGTGCTTTTGAGCATTAGGCTTAAATTGAACCAGTTTTTGTTTGCTTTTCTAAACAATAATTTCTGACAGTCTCACATATGTATGTCTGTCTCCATCCTTCTCAGTCTGCATCTGAGGCCCCCCTGTGGCTAGGCTCATGCTTCCTCCTTGCCCTTCTCTCTTTATTTCTACCTCCCATGGCCTCAAGACTCTTCTCTGTCACTCTTAACTGATCATCATATAAATATGAAATTCATTTAATCTCATTTTATTTTGTATACTCTTCCCATGTTATAAAAGACTAATGGAATATTTTTATTCCTTTCTATCTCAAAAAAACAAACTAAGCAAGACCCCACAAACAATCCCACCACTGAACTTCAGGGTCAATGCAGCCCCTGAATCAGTCTTTACCACAGTGAGCCAGCAACTTTCCAAAGCCAGCTTCTCCATGTAAGAACATTTGCTGATTACATCTATCATGCGATCGAAAAGGTTTCAGGTTTTCTCAGATACGGTAATCTCCAGGAGGAACACTGCTAGTGATGTAATAAAGGAAAGACAAGTGTGTGAGATGTCCTCGTTCTCATGCCTCAGTGCCATAAGGAGTTTAGAGCACTATTCGCGGAGCTCACCTAGGACTGAGCAGTCAGCCTTCTGGGCCCGTGTCCCTGGAAAATGCCCATTTGAGACTCGCTTTCCGATTGAGCAAAGTTCCAACAGGTACTGTGGGTACCTTATTTTCATGATCCTGGCAAAACTAACCAAAATTTACTTCCTCTTTTCTCCCTACGCACACATACTCATAGTCCACAAAAGTTCTCAAAAGGTAAAATGGAATATTGTATATTTCACCTTCATATCCAAGAAACATATTGACCATGCTCAGAGATTTCTCTTCATCATTGATTTCTGCTCTGAGGTTGGAGACTATGAGGTCAATGACTGTAATGGTGCCCCTTTGGAGAATGACAGATTACACAGTGACCCTGAAAGAGTTCATTTGCATGGAAATGTTTTCAAACGCTGAAGTTATATTCCAACATTTGTATCTAGTATTTCTATTGGTAAATGACAATTTCAAGAAAAAATTTGGTTCTTCAAACTTGTGAAATATGACATAAAGACAGATGGATTATTCTCAAAAACAAAAACAGAAAAAGACCACTCTTTGGGGTAAATCTAAACTGTTTATAAAGAGGCAGGATTTTAAGTATGTCAGAATGTGTAATGCACCTTACATTTAAAATGATTTGAAATGATTTTCTTGCAGTAGGTGACAATCATGATTCGCCTTGCCCAATGGGCAGAGTGGCCACCCCCATCATTTTCAGCAGTCAGCCCCATTTTTCCTGTTATAATAACATAGAGAGTGTTGCATGGTTTTCCGCTGCACAGGCGGAATTCTCATGAAGCATGGGAAAATGCCTATAGCATTGACGTGATTTTTTTTGTTTGTTTGTTACTATCAAGCCAACAAAAGATAATTTTTCAGGATCATGCTTATCTATGCCTTAGATTTTGTGTGTCAAATTGCAGTAATTTCTTTTTTATTTTTTGAGATGGAGTCTGGCACTGTTGCCCAGGCTGGAAGTGCAGAGGCATGATCTCCGCTCACTGCAACCTCTGCCTCCCAGGTTCAAGCCATTCTCCTGCCTCCCAAGTAGCTGAGACTACAGGCGCCCGCCACCATACCCAGCTAATTTTTTGTATTTTAAGTAGAGATGGGGTTTCACCATGTTGGCCAGGCTGGACTCGAACTCCTGACCTCGTGATCTGCCCGCCTTGGCCTCCCAAAGTGCTGGGATTACAGGCATGAGCCACTGCGCCTGGCCCTTGCAGTAATTTCTTAGCAAAGTAAAAAATATTCACTGCTTAAAAATAACTTTGGGGTGGGTTTTTTTTTCTTCCTTTCTAGGGAATCATTATATTTCAAATAGCCACTAGTGAATAGTGTCCCTCCCCATCCTCCTGTCAGATTTTTAAAAAACCCCGCACCTTCAACTAGCAGGAAATATGACAACATACACTGCATTTAAATTCAAGCAAAGAGAAAATCTAGAATGTACATTTCATTCTGCCCAGGGCTAAGGAAAGTACCTTAGCAAATAAATTCGTCTTCCATAAACAGAGCACTTTTTGTTTCTTTTCCAATCCTCTATCATCTTGGGAAAAGAAAAATGTTCTCCTAAAGCTGTGGTGTATTAAAAAGAAATAAGGATAGGGTATTTTTAAGTAAATTCATTCCACTGAAAGCACAGTCAATTTTTCAGAGCACAGCATTGTTTTGAGGTTATCTAGAACATAGACCTCCTTCCCCTGGTCCTATTCCCAAAGTCCTATAACAAGGAACCTTAAGCAAGCCCACATTTCTTACCCAAAAAAGAGTTTCCCCTGGTCACCTCCACTTGTCTAGGCAAGGAGTTCTGGTTTAAGGAACTGATGTGAGAATTCCAAGTTTGCTCCCTGGCCACTGAGATGCTTTTCTCCTGAATGACATAGTCAGCGCCACTCAAGGAAATAAACTGATAGCAGAAGTCGTCCCTTGTCAGCAGGTAATCAGCCGCATGACCCTGATGGTGACTGTGATAGGGACAGTGAGGAAGCAGCTCAGCTGGCTCAGGAGAAGTGCTCATTCACCCAGTGATCGAGGATTGGGAGAGTCGGGCCACCTACTGATCACCCGGAAAATGCTCTCAATCAGCTCTTGGGGAGTCTGTTGTAGACCAGAGTGTCCCAAACTCTAACGTCCCTGAAGTCACCCAGGGATCTTGTTAACCTGCAGACTCCGATTCCATAGGTCTGAGTGGAGACTGAGCATTTACATTCTCGGCAGGCTGCCAGGTGATGCTGATACCGCTGGGTCTGGGACCGCTCTTTGAGGAACAAGATGCTAGAGGTGTGAGCGCAACAGGGCACTACCCAAAGTGTGGTCCACACACAGGCAGCATCAGCATCACCCGGGAGCTGGGCGGATGCAGGTGATCAAGCCCCACCCAGACCTATGGGGTCAGGATCTCTGCGGGCAGGGTCCAGAAAGCTGTGTCTCATAAATGATCCAGAGGATCCTCGTGCGTGATTGAAGTTCGAGAAACTGCTCTAGAGCTGTGCCGCTCAGGAGCACTCACAGCGTGATCCTCAGGTGGGTCATCTCTGTACCCTAGAAGGTGATAGGGAAGCAGAACCTCAGGCTCTACCCAAGACGTTCCGAATCAGAGTCTGCATTTTAACAAGACCCCCGGTGATAGGTCTGCACATTCAAGTCTGAGAAGCACTGCCCTAAAGAACTATTCCGAAGAGTGGCAACAGCCCTGAGCATTTAGTGGGGGACATGCCTTAAACTTGGGGGCAGCTGCCTGCAGCCTAGACCCCTGTGTCTGCTGAGAAGGTGTTCTGCCAGCACCCACACAGCTCAGAGCTGAGCATCCCTGCCAGGCAAGACCAGGCCCAGGATGGCCACCTGCATGCTGGGCTACAGCCCCCACCAGCACCAGCATCCAGCTACCAGTCACCAGGCCTTTCACCAGTCACCAGTCACCAGTCACTAGGCCTTTCACCAGTCACCAGGCCTTCCACCAGTCACCAGTCACCAGGCCTTCCACCAGTCACCAGTCACCAGGCCTTTCACCAGTCACCAGTCACCAGTCACCAGGCCTTCCACCAGTCACCAGTCACCAGGC
>NC_045451.1:69100496-69120365 GCF_002776525.5 Piliocolobus tephrosceles | reverse complement strand
ACCAGTCACCAGTCACCAGGCCTTCCACCAGTCACCAGTCACCAGGCTTTTCACCAGTCACCGGGCCTTTCACCAGTCACCGGGCCTTTCATTCAGTTACCAGTTACGAGGCCTTTATTGCTGATATTTTTTCTTCTTCATTTAATGAGAAGAGTGATATATGTCTATTGTGGGAAATTAAAGTGTAAAGAAGAACAGTTCCCCATAATCCCTGATCCAGAAAGATCCATCATTGACAAGTTGCTGTCTTTTCTTCTAGTCTTTTTTCTATATGCTGTTAGAATTCCACTTTTTTCCACTTGATACTTTTTAGGCTTTAAAAAAGTTTCATAAACATATTTTTAATTCCTATAAATGCTCAACAGAAATAGCAGAAATTAATAAACTTTCTCATACTAATGTTAGACATTTGGGATGTTAAAAATTTCCTTTCTATACATGCAAGGATGATCTTTATCTTCATTTCTTATTTCCTTTGGATAGAGTCCTACAACTGTAATTACAGTAATTACTGTGCAAAATGGTTTTATTATTTGTAAGACTTGTGTTATCTATTGCCAAGCTGCTTTTCAGAAAATTTCAAGTAATTGAAACCCTCACTTGTACATCAGGGTGCCCATCTCTCCTTGCACCCACCAACTTTGAATACTACTGGCTTTGGAATATTTGCTAATGTGATGAAAAATAATATGTCGGTGTTGCTTTCATGTTTCTTTATGTAGTGATGGGCATTTGTTCACGTCTATAGCCAATTATGGTAGGAACAGAACTTGTAAGAGCAATACATCCTAAGAAACTTGACTGTTTTCCATGTCTCCTCTTGAAAAACTCCCTCTGCCGGATGTGGAGAAATAGGAACGCTTTTACACTGTGGGTGGGACTGTGAATTAGTTCAACCATTGTGGAAGACAGTGTGGCAATTCCTCAAGGATCTAGAACTGGAAGTACCATTTGACTCAGCCATCCCATTACTGGGCATATACCCAAAGGATTATAAATCATTCTACTACGATAAAGACACATGCACACGTATGTTTATTGTGGCACTATTCACATAGCAAAGACTTGGAACCAACCCAAATGTCCATCAATGATAGACTGGATCAAGAAAATGTGGCACATATACACCATGGAATACTATGCAGCCATAAAAAAGGACGAGTTCATGTCCTTTGCAGGGACATGGATGAAGCTGGAAACCATCATTCTCAGCAAACTAACACAGGAACAGAAAACCAAACACCACATGTTCTCACTCATAAGTGGGAGTTTAATAATAAGAACACATGGGCATTGTGAAACCTCTCATTAGGTCTGAGTGAGGAAAGCACCTCTCTTCTCCCCCAGCACCAGCAATGCCACTCTACAGGAATCCCTTTCTCCAACTTCTGCATTTCAACAACTTTTACCTTAAAGTGGGTGCTGAGCTAAGCACCTTCTTTTAGAATGAGAAAGTTACTGAACCAGACGCTGACAGAAACCTCCTGCGGCACGTGTTTGCTCTCTGGTCAGGTCACTTGCTCCATTCTAAAGCCAGGTTTTCTGTCATTGTCTCTGTTTGTTCCCATCCCCTACCTCCCCTCAGCTGTTGCTTGTGGTCTCAGAGCTGGCACCAGCCCACGTCTTGCTCAGGGAGGAAGCAGCTCTCATATTGTGAGTGTGCAGGTGTCTGCTTTGAGCCTGAGAAGAAGGACAAAGAGAAGAGGGCAGGAGTGCTGGCGCAGGGAGAAGAACAACTAGTGAAGAGAATCTACTTGTCTTGGAGTAACGACTGGAAAAATGAAGACGTCAAGGGCCATCAGGTCTAAATGACAGTCTCATCAGAGAGGAACTCAACAGCAGAGTTTCTTGCTGTTAAAGATCGTTCACAATAATCAGAAACGACAGCCAGTGTTCCCAACTCTGCCACCAAGACACCTCCGTCTGAGAGGCATGCATCTGAGACCACAGGATCTAATAGTGGTGAAGTCTATCCTACTGCTGCTGGTAGGTAAAAAATATTTGTAGACAATAGTTAGGATGATGCTTTGTTCTATAAATTTGCTTCTAAATGAATTGCTATGCCGTTTATAATCACCACCAAAAGTAACATCCTCTAAGTAGCAACTCATCAGTCTTTTGTACACATGTGCCAAGGTAGGCGGTGGGTCCGCTGGACTCCGGCGTGAGAGAAGTGGGAGAAGCTTCCTTGGGGAGACAGAGCACTCACCTTCCTGAAACCACTTTGAGTGTTTACTTTACTCCAACTTTCTCCTAAAAATGGCATTGGGTTTCTGTGTCGATGATTGTATCAGAAGACTGTGGGGGAAAAACACCTCTTCACAAACTTCCTTAACACTGAACATAAACAGCTCACTCAAGCAGCCATGTGCCTGAAATATAAGCCCAAGTCCAGAGAGGATGCCCAGAACCATTGCCACTAATGGACAGAGCCTAACAACACAACCTAAAACAAGGAAACTCTGAATGGGAAGGATCAGGTAACTGGGTTGATCCTTTTGGTCACTGCATGCAAATTTCTTTCTTTATGGGAAGCAACTTTCAATCAAATAAAAAAGATATAAACTAAGTAATCAAAGGGAACTGTGGGCTGGGCGCAGTGGCTCAAGCCTGTAATCCCAGCACTTTGGGAGGCCGAGACGGGCGGATCACGAGGTCAGGAGATCAAGACCATCCTGGCTAACCTGGTGAAACCCCGTTTCTACTAAAAAAAAATACAGAAAACTAGCCGGGCAAGGTGGCGGCGCCTGTAGTCCCAGCTACTCGGGAGGCTGAGGCAGGAGAATGGCGTAAACCTGGGAGGCGGAGCTTGCAGTGAGCTGAGATCCGGCCACTGCACTCCACCCTGGGCGACAGAGCAAGACTCCGTCTCAAAAACAACAACAACAACAACAACAATAAAAAAACAAAGGGAACTGTGATCCCTCTTAGTGGCTGAATCACACCTGGGCATGAGTTCTGTAGGTGTGGATTTCCTGCATAAACCAGAATTTCATGCAAATAAAACAATATTGTAAGTGATAATTATTTTTACCAAAAAGAGCTTTCCTTGTAGCAAAGTTGTTGTTGGTTTTCAAAATTTTCAACACAGTCCAGAGACAGGTGTCTTATTTGTGTTTCAGATGTTGTCAGTTTTATGCTTGACAATTATAATGATTTCAATTCATCATGTAATTCTCCCTCACAAAACAGTAGCATTAAACATAACACAGAATTATAGGGGCGCATAGTAACACAAGGAAAGGTGAAAGATTTGTCAATCACAAAGTCATTGGAACCACCATCTTTGAAGAGTGTTTAAGTTCTATGTAGAGGTGTTGGGGTCTTTTATGAAAAGCAGAGGCCTGACCAGGAAGTCAGGATGACCACCACCCATATCCCGAGAAGGTGACCCAAATTCACTCACATGAGGGTATGTCCAGAGAGATGTGATCTGCAGAAACCCATGGTGTATGAAAAAAGCAAAGGGTGGCCAAGCTCTAAGAGTGCGGCTCCTTATGGTGGTGTCAACTGCATGCCTGCCTACGACGAGCAGTGGGAGGGATGCTGCAAGGTGCTCCCATGAGTGAAAGGCCCCAACTTTTCATTTGACATTTGGTTAAATTTCACCTGTGTGATATAGAAGTCTCAACTGCAGAAAGACCAAAGGAACTGGGTGACAAGACACCCCAGAAGCAAATGACCACATCAGAGGTAAGATGTGTTTCCACCTTGGCCAAATTTAGTTCCAAGTCCCATAGGTTTTGTGCAAAAATGACTTTGGACTGTCCAGAGACCTGAAGAGGATCTGAGGAAGTCAGTCAGTCCCACAGTCTCTCTGGACCTGGAGCAGGGAAGGGAACCTTTTGGTCCCTAGGCTAAAGTCATCCCCATAGAAGGAATCACTGCTCTTTTATTCTGGACATTAGTGTATTATTCTCACAGAAAGTGTGGTTACCAAACACCACAGCCATTTCTGCTCCTATTCGCTGTGGGAGGCCACTTTGCTCACTGAAGGCAGCCAGTGTGAATTCTTGCCTTTTCAGGTACTCTTGCAGTGAGGAAGGGCCATGTGACCCAGCTCTGGCCAATGGGATGAAAGGAAAGTCTGTGATGGGAATGTTTGGTTTCCTCCTAAGAAACTGCTTCCTCCTCTCATGCTCCAACCTTGCGTGTATCTGGGCAGCCACCTTGTGAACACGAGGCAACAAACATGAAAACGAAAAGAGCCCAAGGACAGCAGAGCCCAGAGATGGAGCCAGCTGAAGGCCTCAGTGACAGCCCTGAGCAGTTGAACCCACACCCAAGCTTCCTGTTTCCAATCTTCTTGTTGATGATAAAAATAAATTCCTCTTTAACCAGCAGTTCATTAGGCTTTCTGTTGTTTTTGGCTAAACACACCTGTCTAATTCAATTACTAACTTTCTTGAAATGCAGACTTTACTTCTTACATGCATATGTGTTTCTCTACACATAGAGAAGCATGTGGAAAGAGAGAAATCAAGCCAATAACTTTGGTTATATTGAAAGTCTAGGGGAAGATCAAACATGGAGGAAGGAGATAAAACAGAAAAAGAAAAAATTTCCAAGAAAAATTTTTTAAGAAAATTCTTTTAAATTTAAAAAATTTTAAAGGAAATTCCTTTTAATATAAAAAAATTTAGAGAAAAAATTCAAGTGAATTAAAAGTAAAATTTAATTTAAAAATTTAAAACAAAATAACTTTAGAAGATTATAGATTATATATATATATTTCATTGGTTACACTGTTGATACTGGTAAATACTTGGAAATAATTGTTTAGCTAAAGAGGTTTGGTATTTGCAAAAAACAAAACTCTCTGAAGCCATTAACAAATGTTGATGTATATATGTTGTTAAAGGGGTGTGTGTGTGACATATATGTAAGTACATATATTTTATATTTATGTTTCATATAACCAAATATAGTAGAATCCTATTTTTATGTCTGCGTGCAGGGAAGCAGCATGCTTGGATGGATGTGTGCCAAAATGATAACAGTGGTCTCTTGATTGTAGTGTTTTGGGTCATTTCCCCCAACAGCTTGTTTGCCTGAATATTCTAGTTTTTCAGCATTAGCTTGTATTTCTTCTATAATATGGGAAAATTGGGAAAAAGTCAAATGTGACCTCTAGACTTCTAGAAGAGAGCTTGTTCCTCCAGCAGAATCCGAGCACCTCAGTAGGGACGGGGAAGGAACCTGGGGGAAGCTGTGGGTGCTGGAGATGTGGTCTCTAGAACGCGGTCTCACACTGCTGAGCAGACAGGGCCCGTGCCAAGACCCCATCTAGACACCGACCTGTCAGAGATGATGACAGGATTAATCAGATTTTAAAATTGCCTGATACAACTCTATTAGCTCCTTAGAGATATTCAGGATGTAAATTTAAGGTGTTATTATATTATTATGGCTTTCCCATCCTGAATGGCGCTGCAAAATCAAGACTATTAAATATTATAGGCCTTACGTTCTATTTTTACTATCGAAGTACTGGATAATAAATTTAAACAGGAGAGACTGAAAAGTAAGATGACCTCTTTCCTACCAATTGTAACAGTTGAGAATTCAGCTCTAAATTTGGAAAACTGTGTATTTTTTTTTCCAGGGGAGAAAAACGACTTAGAAATTGAGATCCATGTAGAAGAGTTTCTGCAAAGGCGGTAAAAATAGCCTGTCTAGGAGCTGATCCTCCTTGGGAAATTTCACTGAATGGAACTTGATGGTGGCTAGTCTTAGCTGAACTAGAATTTTTTTTCCTGTCTCCTTCCATCAGGTCTAAGTACATATCTGTCTTTTTCTTATCTATTTCAAAACATGATTTTTAAATATTGCAGAAATATTTCTTTCCCTTTAAAGACGCTTGTTTCAAGTTTTTTCCCCCAGCATTGAATCCAGAATTTTGTAGGTTAGTCTCATTTGCAGATTTTAGAAAGTGCCTTTTATTCTTCTCTAAGTGTTAAAGCAATTTGGATTAATGGGCCTCGGACTCTTTGATACTCATTTTTTAGGTGTTTTAAAATCCATAGAAGATGCTACCCTTTCATATGCAGCAAGTAAAAATCTTGGCAGATGAAAGACTTTTTTTTTCCTTTTTGTTTTTGCACAAAAGAAAATCCTTGGAGCCACAGAAAAACTGCAGAGGTGAGAGAAAAAATCTTCGTATTGCAGTTTTATTCCTCCCTGCTTCAGCACCCTACCCCTGGCAGCTACTTGAAGGAAGTGGGAAAGACCTCGGTGACACCACTCGGCAGTTGAACCCATGCCCAAGCCAGGATGGGGCCAGCTCTGCAGGCAGGGAACAAAGGAAGACAGGCTGGCCTCATGGTGACCCACACCCAACCTCTGCACCTCACGATCACCACCGTTGCTCCCAAAACCAAACATTTACTGAGCATAATATTCCATGTTATAGTCCATCCATCAGCTCATGGCGACTCTACGAGCACGAGTGTTAGGGATGGCTACTAATGAGCCGTGCAGGCCCCTGGAGGGTAAGCGGATTCTCAGAACCCTGAGTGGCGCTGACCGCATGTGGGGCAGGGCCTCTGTGGCTCCCACTCCTGGGCAGGAGCCTCAAGCTGGGAGCAGAGCATGTGGGGGTGGAGGTGGGGCTGTCTGTTCCTGTCACTCCTTTTTGACCAAGGCCTGTCAGATACCCCTGATAGCCTGTGTGCTTGGAGGGAAGGAAAGGGAGGCCTCGTTAGGCTGTGGGCATGGCTCCAGCTCGGCGTGCATGTGTGTGTGAGTGCGTCTCTGTGTATGCACTTGGGTCCATTTGTCTGATTTGCCAGTTATTGAGGATGGTTATTGAAGGCAAAGAAGAAAAGAGGCAAAGAAGTCACATAGTGTTTTCCCGCACTTGGCCATAGACTCAATCTTTTTCTTTTCTTTGATTGAGACAAATGCCAGGATGTGGGTAAATTTCGTGCCCATATGTGGGAACATCCCTTAGCCACACACCCAAGGAGGGCTGTAATGAGCTGTAAGTGGGGGGCTGCCTGCTGGAGAGGGAGGGCTTCTGAAGTGGCCATGTTTACTCCTCCTAGCTTAAGGCCTAAGACGTCCCCCATTAGTGTCACGGTGGCTGTGACCACAGTGATGAGAATTCAGAGTAGAAAATTCACTCTGGAGGTTCCTGATATTAACACCACCAAGGACACATTTTATCGTTTTTCTCTCTGAGGACATCAGATGTTGAAATATTTTGTTCATCCAATTGCACTTTAGAACTAAAGTCACCTTCTGGGACCTCCAAAAAGTGGAAATTAATTATAATCCACGTAATTTTGCTGGTAGGTTTTTGAATTTCAAAACACCAGGTAAATTGTTTCTTTTTGTGTTCAACAAAAACATATAAAGAATTCTAGGGAGTTGAAGTCATCTGTATTCATCTGAATCTCCCAACAAATCCTCCAAAAATCAGTAGACAACAACAGGAAGGGCAGACGAGGTGATGTGAGGCCCAACTCTCAGCACACGTAGCGGATGGAGAATTCACAGACTGTAAGCTGCTGGCGAGTGGGGCAATCAATGAACACCAAATCTCAGCAAGCCATTTCCCATGTCCCGGTCTCAAGATGGTGGAAAGCCAGGGCGGTATGGGAAAAAGGGAATGGAGGAGAGGAGAGGCCGCCTAGCGGTGGGTCTGAGACTGCCCCAAGATGGCTGGCCACAGGAGAGGCTCCTACTGCAAAGATACAAAGTGAGCAGCCAGTCTCCAAAGGGCATCACTTCTAGGGCAGAAGCTAAAAGGAAGGAAGATTCTTTAGAAGACAGGGCATAAGTGGGAAGTTTTAGTGCTCTGAAGGGCAAGAGAGAAGGAAAAAAGATTCACGTAACCCTTCGCCCCTGCCCCTCCCAAACAACCCACCCTTTAAAGAAACCACACTTTCCTATGCTGACAGAGAGGTGCCCTTAACTAGTAGTCTTGCATGTCATCCCATAAAATGAATAGGCAGAGCAAACGAAATCCATATAAACCTACTTTAACAAGGAGAATCCTCAGCGCACCAAACTCTTCCTCCCCCAAAATGATCAGAAAGCAGAAGACAATGGTCACATTACACTCACAATTTAGTGAGATCTCATCAAACAAATATTTCAGGATAGAAAATATCATCTTCAAACAGAAATTAAAGAGCTTAAACCAGAAAGACAAAAATAGAAAAAAAATAGAGTTGATTGATCTCAGAAAAGAAAATGAAAAACACAAAATGATCTCAGGAATAACAAATACGTTCCCAGGTGCACAAGGGATAATAGACAGAAAAGAAAATTTAAGAAGAAGCATTGAAGAAAGGCAAGAGAGTAGCTAAAAAATAAAAATAAGCTAAAGAAAGAAGAAAAAAAGTTCAGAGAGAAAGCAATTGAAATCGAAGAAGCAGACAATACACATAATTAAAGACGATGAAGAAGAAAAACAAAATGCTGGAACAAAGCTTATACCTCAAACTACTACATTGCAAGAAAGCTTTCTGGAAATATGAGGAAACTGAAATTTCGATACTGAAGGGGGCCACTGAGTAACTGGATAAACCAAAAACCATCAACTCTGAGACATATCCCAGTGAAACTATTAGAATGCAACATCGCCAGCATCTGTTATTTTTTGACTTTTTAATAATAGCCATTTTTGACTGGCCTTAAATGGTTTCTCATTGTAGTTTTGACTTGCATTTCTCTAACAATCAGCGATGTTGAGATTTTTTGCACATGATTGGTTTGGCTGCATGTACGTCTTCTTTTGAAAAGTATCTGTAGGACAGAACTTTAAATCTTCTAAATCCCAAAAGAAATTGTTTTAAAAACTAAAAGAGCCAAATAAACTCATCACACAGAAGAAGAAACATAGCACTTTCAACACAATGTGGTAATTTTAGCATAAAGTAGTATGACAGAGCTGAGACCAAACACTGACTTCTGGACTCCAGAACTGTGAGAGAACAAACGTCGGCTGCTTGAACCATCCATTTTGGGGTATTTTGCTACAGGCGCCTTAGAAAACTAATACAAGAACTCACAATCAATAAATCAACACCTCCATTCAAAAAGTAACAAAATAGATAAACTACTAGCCAACTTAGAAAAAAAGAGGGGGTAGAAAGCATAAATAAATAAACTAAGAAATGGAGACAAGGAAATAACTTGACACAAAAGAAGTTTAATAAGCATGAGATCACTTACAGGCTGAGTTGAAAGGGACAATTTCCTTAAAAAATACAGTTTACCAAAATTGATCCTATTAGAGATAGAAAGTTATCAAGGAACTCTTACACAAAAAAGGCATCAGACTCATATGGTCTTATAGGATAATTCTACCAAAGTTTCAAAGACCAGGTATTCTCAATCCTCTTTTTTTTAATTTCTGCCCATTTTAGAGATGGAATTTTTAGTAAATAATACCGAGACAACTAGTTAACCACTTGAAAAAACATAAAAATCAGATCCACACCTCATACCACACACAAAGATAAACAAGGTCTTGAAGGTACAAACTTAGGTTTGAGCAAATATTAAGCCTGTTCTTGGACAGGGCAACTCAGCAATACGAAGATGTTAATTCTCTCTATTTTAATTTATATATTTAACACACTCCCAAGAAACTTTCAAAACCCTGACAAGTTGATATTAAAGCTCATATGCATAAATAAACATGACTGGATGTGGTGGCTCATGCCTTTAATCCCAGACCTTGGAGAAGCCAAGGTAGGAGGATTACTTGAGGCCAAGAGTTCTAGCCTAGCCTGGGAAACATAGCAAGATTCTATCTGATATGGTTAGCTCTGTGTCCCCACTCAAATCTCATCTTGAATTGTACTCCCATAATTCCCATGTGTTGTGGGAGGGACCTGGTGGGAGATGATTTGAATCATGGGGGCGGTTTCCCCCATACTGTTCTCATGGTAGTGACTAAGTCTCACAAGATCTGATGGGTTTATCAGGGCATATATATATATATTTTTTTCATCTTATTTTCTCTTGCTGCTGCCATGTAAGAAGTGCATTTCACCTCCCGCCATGATTCTGAGGCCTCCCCAGCCATGTAGAACCCTAAGTCCAATTAAACCTCTTTTTCTTCCCAGTCTCTGGTATGTCTTTAACAACAGCATGAAAATCGACTAATACACCATCTCTGTAAAAAATAAAATATAAAAATAAAAATAAAAAGTAGCCAGGTGTGGTGCTGCACACCTGTAGTCACTGCTACTCGGGAGGCTGAGGTTGGAGGATCACTTCAGCCCAGGAGTTCATGGCTGCAGTGAACTATGATTGCGCCACTGCACTCCACCCTGGGCAACATAGCAAAACACTGTCTCTAAAACAAGCAAACAAATACGCAGGGATAGCCAGAACATTACACATATATATATGAGGGAGGCTAGCCCTATCAGACAATGAAACATACTATAAAGCCTCTATAATTGAAACGATCATATTGTTGCACAACTAGGCTAAAAGGCCTATTGAATAGAACACACACACCAGAAATAGACCAAACTACATATGAAAATTTACTATATGATGACATCTTAAATCACTTGTGGCAGAGATGGAATTTCTAGTAAATGATACTGAGACAACTGGTTAGCCACTTGGAAAAAGATAAAAATTAGATCCATACCTCATACCACACACAAAGATAAACAAGGTCAGGGGTCCAAATGTAAAAACTGAAACCACACAAGAGCTAGAAGAATACATGGATGAATTTCTCTGTAACTTATTACCTGGATGTAGGGAAAAGCTTTCTATGTCTCAAAATCTAAATGAAATAAAAGAAAAGACTGATAAGTTCAACCACATAAAAATGAAAATAACTTTTGCATATCAAAAGAAAATGAAGATCTGGGGAAAAATTGCAGCATATATAATAAAAACCTAATATTCCTAATACATAGATCTGCAAGGAAAATGGGCAAAGACATGAACAAATGATTCACAAAAATATATTAAAATGTTTCTTAAATATATGAAGAAGGACTCAACATCACTGTTAATAAGAGGACAAATTAAAACTAATTGAAATATATTATTTCTTGGGCCGGGCATGGTGGTTCATGCCTGTAATCCTTGCACTTTGGGAGGCCAAGGCAGGTGAATCACAAAGTCAGGAGATAGAGACCATCCTGGCTAACATGGTAAAACCCCTTCTCTACTAAAACTACAAAAAATTAGCCCAGCGTGGTGGTGCGAGCCTGTAGTCCCAACTACTTGGAAGGGTGAAGCAGGAGGATTGCTTGAACCCGGGAGGCAGAGGTTGCAGTGAGCCAAGATTTGCACCACTGCACTCCAGCCTGGGCGACAGCGAGACTCCATCTCAAAAAAAAAATTATTATTTCTCACATATGTATTAGATCTGCAAAGGTAAAAAGTGTAAAAACACATTGTTGGCCGGGCTGTGGGGCTGAAGGATTTTCTTCCGAACTCATTCATGTAGCTGTCAGCAGGCTTCAGCTTTTTGTGTGTGCTACTGCATTCCTCATCATGCCCCTCAGGACCCTCCAGAGGGCTGGTTACATTATAGCAGCTTGTTACCAGCAGCTTGAAAATTGAGGGAGAGATGGAGAGAGATTGAGGGAGAGGGGAATTGGTAAGTGTAATACAATGTTAACTTTGGGGGAATCTGGGTTAAGGGTATGTGAGAATTCTTTGTTCTATTCTTGCCATTTTTCTGCAGTCTGAATTTACTTCAAGTTGTTATCTGCTTGCTTTTTGTTTTTAAGAAATGATTCAGGAACTATACAAAAGCTACCGAAGGCAAGTTGGAGCCTCTGATCCCCGTTTGATTAGCAGAGCTGCCACACAGACGTGGGGTAAACTGAGCAGTTTCGGCTTACTGCTTCTAAATGCATGATTTTTTCATACAATTTTAAAACACTGACCATTGGATGAGTTCAGAAGGACCAGGGGTCTCCGACTGTGAACTACAATTAGTACCCTCACTTTGCAGATGAATACACAGAGGGGATGTCTGCCCCCTGTCCCGGAGGGAGTGCTTTGGGGATGGTGACTGACTGCTGACAACTAAGGGGCTGGGGTGGGGATGGTGGCTGAGTTGCCTAAGGGGCTACCTACCACCAGTTCTGATCTCCACCTCGCAATGACCTTGTGGTGAGCTGAGATCTCAAGTGGCCCGTCCTCTCTTCTTGGAGGAGAGGGGATCCTCACTCCCAGGTAGTTCACAGCCAGGTAAGGTTGGCAGGATTCTGAAGATGTCCCCCTAGATTCCCATCACTGGTTACCCAACCAAACACTAATCTAGGTACTGCTTTAATGGGGTTTTGTAGATGCAATTTCTGGATTTTCCAGACAAGCCCAAACTGACCACTTGGCCCTTAAAAGCAGAGAAATTTCTCTGGCTAGAGTCAGAGAGATTCAGTGAAAGAGAAAAGCAGGAGAGACGAGGAAGGTGCGGGATCAAAAAGACTCACAACTTTTGATTTGCTGCTGCCAGCTTTGAAAGGGGTGAGAAGCCGGACAGCACGAGTGTCTCTGGAATCTAGGGCCCAGACCTGGTTGAGCACCCACAAGAAAACGGTCCTGAACCCACACAGAACTGAACCCCACCACAGCCTGAATGACCCTGGACACGGATTATAGAGACTGCAGAGAAGGACACAGCCCTGCTGCCACCTTGATTTTGGCCTCGTGAGAATCTGAACAGAAAACCAGCTGAGCCATCCTGTGCTCAGAATTCTGACCCAAAAGTGTTAGCCCAATCTTGCATCACTATAAAGAAATACTTGAGACTGGGTAATTTATAAAGAAAAGAACTTGAATTGGTTCATAGTTCTGCAGGCTGTACAGGAAGCATGGTGCGGGCATCTGCTTCTGGTGATTCTGCAGGAAGCTTACAATCATGGCAGAAAGCGATAGGAGCCACAGCAAGAGCAACAGAGAGAGGAGGGAGGTGCCACCAGCTTTTACACAAGCAGATTTCCTGTGAACTCAGAGTGAGAACTGACTCATCACCAAGGGGATGGTGCTAAGCCATTCGCAAGGGATCTGCTTCCATGATCAAAGTTCTTCCCATCAGGGCCCACCTCCAACATGGGAGGTTGCATTTCAACATGAGATTTGAAGGGGCAAACATCAAAGCATACTGCATGAGAACTGTGAATTAAAAATGGGTGTTGATTTAAGCCATTAAGTTTGTGATAATTTATTACAGCAGCAATAGAAAAAAAAAAATGCATATGCCAGGTAACTGGGAGAGCGTGGGCTAGGGGTGGGGAGATCCAGTAAGTAACCCTGGTGCTCCCTCCTCTCTACAGAGCAGTTACAACAGCGCTGCCTTGGGCCAAGTGCTCTTCAAATAGTCACTGTGATGAGGATGGCCACCACAACGACACAGGAAATTCCAGCCTGGTGTGAGATCCCCAAGCTGCAGCTCTTCAGTCTGCAAAATCACTCTAAATTCACCTTCATCGGCCCTTCTTTCCATGACAATAATCTCAGTAACACTCCACTAGTTAGTCAGGAAAATTCTGGAGTGTCCCTGGATACAGGGCCTTGATGGAAAACATTCAGGGAGAGGGTCTGAGGACGCTCAAAGAAATGGAGCCACCAAGGCCTCCCTGTGTCTGTATCTGGGGCTCTGCGTCTGTTGAGGTAGCTGCTGGACTGTAATTTTTAATTTAAAAAAAATTATATTGATTTTTGGCCGGGTGCAGTGGCTCACGCTTGTAATCCCAGCACTTTGGGAGGCCGAGCTGGGTGGACCACGAGGTCAGGAGATCAACAACATCCTGGCTAACACGGTGAAACCGCGTCTCTACCAAAAATACAAAAAATTAGCCGGGCGTGGTGGCGGCGCCTGTAGTCCCAGCTACTCGGGAGGCTGAGGCAGGAGAATGGCCAGAACCCGGGAGGCTGAGCTTGCAGTGAGCAGAGCAGAGATCGTGCCACTGCACTCCAGCCTGGGCGACAGTTCGAGACTCCATCTCAAAAAAATATATATATTGATTTTTATTTATTTTAAAGTTGGGTCAAGGGGAATATGCCATCAAAGATATGGGGGAGTAGTGTGCATATGTTTTATGACTGTCCAAAGGTCATAGGTCAACAGATGTCAAGGATGTTGCTTAAGGTCTCTTCAACTGCTCTGAGCAACGCCTTGGCTGCCACTTTGTGTGAGCTCTGCAGGACCAAAGGTGGAGCTCACTCAAGCGACGTTGGAGTCCTAGGCCTCAGTTCCCTCATCTGTTGATACAGTTTGGCATGTCCCCACCCAAATCTCATCTTGAGTTGTAGCTCCCATAATTCCCATGTATTGTGGGAGGGACCTGGCTGGAGATGATTGAATCACAGGGGCGGGTCTTTCCCATGCTATTCTTCTGACAGTGAATAAGTCTCACGAGATCTGATGGTTTTATAAAGGAAACTCCCTGCACACATTCTCTTCTCTTGTCTGCCGCCATGTGAGACATGCCTTTCACCTTCTGCCATGATTGTGAGGCCTCCCCAGCCACGTGGAACTGTGAGCCCATTAAACCTTTTTCTTTTGTACATTGCCCAGTCTTGGGTATGTCTTTATCAGCAGCACAAAAACAGACTAATACATGTGTAAAATGGGGAGTGGGTAAAATAAAAATTCTAAGATTTTTTGACCTTTAAAACTCTGTGGTTTCTCTGTTTGGCCAAAATGTCACCCTCTACATCCTCGTCGGTCACCAGGTCTGTTTCTGCTTCCCCCTTTCTCTTGTGTCATTTAGGGTATAATAATATGAGCAGGTACATAATGCCAGGCAGGGTTCTAAATGCTTCACACAAATTAATCCATTTAAGTCCCTCCACAACCCTATGAAGTAGATGACACACATCCCCCTCAGCAGAGGGGAAACAGAGGCACAGGAAGGGAGGGACCTGGCTGAGGTTGCTCAGTCAGTGGCAGAGCTAGAATTCAAACCCAGTCACTGGCTCTGCGCCCCCGCCTACCACGGCAATCCTTCCTCAGGGGCACGGCCCTTTAGCTTTGTTATTGCTGTTTTTTAAAAATTGTATTAGCAGTTCATTTATTTTACACCACAATAAATTGCTACTATTTGATGGGCAGGGAAAACTGATTTCTGTGCCTCTGTAGTTTAGGACGATTACTTGTTTGATTGAGATTTAATGAGTGGAAATAAAAAATGCTTTGTGCATATACATTAACAGGTAATATATATTCAAAACAGGATATTCAAAGTCAAACATCTGCTAAGATACATTAATTTGTGTGGGAACGCTATTGCCTTGTTCTGATATGAATTTACTGACAAAATCCATCACTCGATATTTACAAATTGGCTTTGATGTTCTGGGCAGGAGCCTCCCCCCAGAATTGATGAAATGTATTATGTGGCATCAGTGGGCTAAAACGCCATTAACCATGAGGAAGATATGAATTGTAGCAAAGCCCTGGGTACAATGATGAAGTCATAAGCACGTTTTCTGCCTGTTGATGGAAGACTTTATACTGGGAACCCGTCCTTCACAGTTAGCTCTGCTCAGCTCTGCCAGCTGAAGCACCTTCCCCACTCAGACCTCCCGAAGCCCAGCTTGCTCCCCCCGCCTGAGGAACTGGATTTCAAGTCACACCCACCACCTATGTTGTGACAACCGAGTGCACACGGCGTGTGCTGCTGTGACGGGTCTATCACAGCAGGCAAACTCACCACGGAGCTGGGGGCCACCTTCAATCCCCTCCAAGGTGGCAGGGCCAGGGTGGGAAGAGCCCTTTCTACCACTGTGAAAACTGCAGGAACGCCACCCTCGTGCTCTGAAGGCACAGCCACGTGCCCGGTGACCTGGTGGAGGCGCAGGGGCTCTGTGGTCCACAGCGCGCCTCAACCTCTTTGCAGGAGGCACTTGGCCGCCCGTGGAGGGTGAAGAAGGAAGCCTGGGGCTGCTCTGGCCTTCCTTCCACGTACGGAGCCAAGGCCAGACAAGGAAGGCTCAGAAGTGCGTCCGCAGCCTCTGCTTCCTGGAGATCACACTTCCCTGGGAGAACTGATTTGGCTCAACACCTCCCTGCTCTTAAGCCAGAGTAGGGACCCCTTTTTTAGGGGCTTGTGGCCCCCCGAGCAAGCATGGAAATAAAAGAAAATTTCTAAGTTCCTTCAAGAGAAATTCCAGGCCCTGAGAAGGAAATGAGCAACTTGAAAGCAAGAATGTCACAGTGGCCTAAAACACTAGCCCAGGAAGTTCAAGTCCAGAAACCTGCACCCAACCCCCGCCGAGGACCCGCAGCAAACAGACCCACTGCAGGCAGAGCTCAGATGACGGGGAGCTGAGGACTGAACCCTGACGGCCCTTCTTTCTTCTAAGTTTCTTCCTGGGGGGCTTGGAGGGAGTCACTGCCTCCCTCCCCGCCAGTTAACATTTCTTTTTTGCTGACCATAAAATTTAAACAAACTTCGCCCCCTGAACCAATAGCAAAGACCAGTGTGTTCCCTCCACATGTTGATTACAACCGTGCCTGAATCATCCACCTTCCTGCGGCACATCCCTGCCTGGGAGAGCCCTTCCCCGCAAGCCATCGGGGAGGCCAGGACTGAGCAGAGGCTGCTGGGCCTCCTTGCATGGTGCCCTACAAACAAACACCTTCCTTTCTAGCATTGCAAAAGCTCAGTGTGACTATCTGGTTTTACCGCGGCAGGTGCGTGGACCCCAGCACAGTTCAGTAACACTCGGGAGCATCAGGCCCAGGCTTCTGTGCACACAGCGAGGGTGTGTGGGGCCAGTGTGGCTTCTGTGGGCGCCCTGGTGCCACAGGGCACTGTGGAGGAGCAGCAGGCTTCCTATTCCTTCCACTTAATTAGTCCAGGGGACAGTGGAGAGATGGGGTTCGGAGTCAATACTTTCTGTCACTAAAAGAGTTTGCCCTGAATTACTTACTTCGAACGTGGAAATGGGATGGATTCTGGTTGGTAGAGTGGAGGTTAGGGGTTCTGCGGTGATCATTTCCTGTCAAAATTCTAGAACAGGGCCCAGGGGTTTATATGCTGCTACAGAACAGGTTCACTTGGAGTGACAGACCTGTCACTCATCTCCCTCATTTCCGTTATAAATTTTAAACACTTGAGTTGATAACATAACTACTGTCTGTTAAGTTCTTGTTAAAGGCTTGTCATATTGGATCCTTTAATGCTTTTGGCTGCAAATGATAGAAAAGATACTTGAAATATGTTTAAATAAGATAATTTTTATGGCTCACATACCTGAGTCACTGTAGGGATCAGATGTGGTTTGACAGGGGTCCTGGCTCAGTTACCCTCCTCGGTCCTCCTGTCCTCCTCAAAGGCCAGCCTCTTTTTCAGGCTGGTTTCTTGGCAGCCAAGAGCTCCTGGGGTTACTTACAGCCTTCGTAGACACAGTCGACCCTCTGGATCCACAGGTTCAGCACCCTTGGATTCGACCAACTGAGGACCAGAAAAATATAAACAACAATTAAAAATAACAATCCAACAATGAAAACTAATACAAACGAAAACCCAATGCAGTATAGCAACTATGTACATGGCATTGACATTGTATTAGGTATTCTATTATAAGTAATTGAGAGATGATTTGAAAAATACAGGAGGATTTTGGAGGTTATTTGCAAATACGACCCCATTTTATATCAGGAATTTGAGCACCTTTGAATATGGTACCCTCAGGGGTCCTGGAACCAACCCTCTGCAGATACCAAGGGATGACTGTACCATACCATCAGGGCAAAAAGGAATTTCTCTTCCCCAAACCATCCGAGTAAGAACTGAGCTTTACTCTGACTGGACAACCTAGGTCATGGGCCCCAATCTAGGTCACATGGTTGGGATTAAGCCAGTCAAGCCCTGACCTGCTCAGTCCCACCCAAACTCCGCAGTAGCGGCACTTGGGAAGGAAGCCACGGAGGCAGCTATAATGAAGAGGGTCTGGAATGCACGCACTCTCTCATTTAATCCTGCAACAACTCCATGACATAGTGATTTTCTTCCCCCTTCTCAGGCGAAGCAAAGTAACATGTCCAAGGTTACCCAGCTTACGAGAAAGCTTGGAGGGAATCCACATCTGTGACTTCCCAGCGCATGCCTTGAGTCTCTGCCTTACTGCCCCCCATTTTAGAGATGAGTAAGAGTGACAGATTGAAATTAGGGCCCCCGTTTGGCAGTGCATGCTGGAAATAGGCTGGAATTACAGGAAAAGAGGCGTGGTAAAAATGAGAAATGGCAGAAGAAAGACTGAAGGTTGACTCAGGGGAGGACAGCTGCAAGACCTGTCAGGATGGGGGTGGGTGAGAAGGTATGAGGGCAGAGGCCAGTGCCAGAGAGTCTCTCCGTGAAATGGAAAGGCCTGGGAAGGGGGCGCCTATTGGCATTCTCAGAAGAGAGCAGAGCCAGAGTATGGGAGTTCGGATGGTCCAGGCAACGGGCAGGTTAAACTTGAGTGCTAGGCATGAGACCCAGTAGCAAATGACCATATTTCACAGAAACTAACAAACCATCGATTCTAAGATGCACCCATTTTGTGAATCACTAAGAAAAGCATTTCCAGTGAAGCTGAAACAATGCTTTATATCATTTCAAATTTTTCTTTATATTTATTGAAAGATCTCTTTTTGAAATTCATAGACATGGATTTTATCACGTCACTCTTATACTTACATAACATTGAATAAATGAGTGAAATACATTGGTGGGGCTATTTCTAAAATTTTTTCTCTATTCCACATCCATATGCAACTGCATGGCCCTTGTTTCGAGCTCAGAGCATAGGCCTGTGTGTCCCATGGTGACTGGGCCGTGGAGTGCAGCAGAGCCATATGTCTCTTAAAAAGTTGTTTCCGGGATTTGGTGATCTCTTGGCCTTTGGTGTTCTAGGTGTGTGATGGACAGTTCCTTCTCATGGATCATTCTTTGTGGTGTCTTGCTTTGTTAGGTTCTCTAAAGCTCTTGGCTATGACTTTGCAAAAAACCCCATGAAATAAGTGAGAAATATTTGCTTTGGTGACATCAAAGGTACGCCCTGATGCTCTGTGTACATGCTCATCAAACACACAATACTTTATCATTTCAAGGCCAAATTAGAGTGTAACATTTTTGAGGACATTTTAAAATAGCAATTAAACTCTCCATGTGTTGTCCAATAATGCCCATTAAAGTGACAACTATATGAAACACTTTGATGGGGTAAGCACATGCTTCATTAATGACGATGGCAGCTTTTTATACCTGTCACCTGCCTGACAGTGATTGTAAGGAAAATCTCTATCAGAATCCTGACATGCGCATCTTTCGGTGGACTCAATATTGGCAGTTACCTGCCTTACGCATAATCAATCACGTATTTACCAAAGATGGGTGAGGGCTTCCCAAGGGGAAGCAGAGGCCATCGGTGGGTCTAGCCTGCGCATTCGAACCACCTGGGGACTTAAAAAATACCCGGGGCCGAGGCCCCATTTCCGGAGATTCTTATAATGATGGGTCTGGAATGGGGGGCTGTTTCCAAAGCTCCCCGGGTGATTTTAAAGTGCCACAAGGGTTAGGTGTCAGTCGGCCACGAGGTTCCAGGCTTCCTGGGAAGGGGGAGAGCCCCCATCAGGGCTGCCCTGGGTGATGGCCTCATCTCTGCCCAAGTGCTGTGGCGAAACCTCAAAAGAAGCAACATGGCTGCAGCCCCTTGGGAGTCCCTGACCAAGGGGGAAGGGAGATTGCCCTTGTCCCTCAGTCTGTGGGACGCCTGGGTGGAGTGGCTGTCCCAGGCATTCCGTGCTGCACAGGCCCCAGGACAGGAGGGTTTAGGTTTGGTTCTGGAACTCTGCCCTCTGCAGGGAACCAGGCCCCAGACATTGTGCTCCTGGTCTATTCCCCCTTTTCCCACTTCACCCTCCACACACACACAGGG
>NC_045451.1:69057217-69100486 GCF_002776525.5 Piliocolobus tephrosceles | reverse complement strand
CACACGTCCCCCAGCGCACTGCCGCACACGGCATCTCAGCTGCCTGGGTATCAGTGCACACGTCCCCAGTGCACTGCCGCACGTGGCATCTCAGCTGAGGCTCAGCCTCCAGCTCTGTGTGAAATCCAGGCTGACTTGTATTTCCTGCTCGGATATGGCAAATTTATCCAAACACTCCGCATCCTCAGTAGACAAGTCTGGCTGATCCCGGGCTCTTGCAGTGGAAGCTGGATGACAGCAGCCTCCATGGCCTGTGCAACTGGAGCTGCCTGAGGCGGAGGTCGGCTGCCACCTGCAGAAGCCCCGCTCCGGGCAGCCACACACAGTCGTGTGCAGTCTAATTGGAAACTAGGGCCTCCTGGCTCCCTGACTGATTCCCTGTCTGGCTCCCTGAATGATTCCCTGTGCTGGGACAGTGGGAGGGTGTGTGTGCTTAGGCGGGGTTGGTGGGCTGGGGCTAGAGCTGCCAGCAATCAGAATGGTCAGAGCGCAGGAGGCAGGTGCTGGGAGAGACTCCCATTTGGAGAAGGGTATTTCTGCCTCTTTCCCCAGCATGCTCTCCCCTGCATGTCTAGAGTCACCAATCCCCTCTGCAGCCAGAAGGAGAGTCCCACACTCAGCTCCTGGCCTCCCGTGCATTTTGGAGACACTGCATGGATGCACTGTTTTTTTTTATTTTTTTTTTTTTTTTTTCATTGTCGTGTTCTGTACTGGGAAAGTTCCAAACACAGACATTCGGCTTTATATCATTGCCAAACTGGAAGTGATTCTATGTTTTATTCAAGCATTTCAACCACACTCTGATTAGAAAACTTTTGATTTACCATATTTTGGGAAGAAATGAATTATCTAGAGCAGAGATAAGCCTGTGGTCTAAAAATGGGTCTCGGGGTGTCCATGGAAACGGAAAAGGTCACGTTTGTGTGAGTGACTGTATGGTTTTCAAATGGGAGAGGATTAAAACTTTCTCAGATTCTCAGATGGGTGGGTGACCCCCAGTGGTTAAGAACTCTTTACCGTGTAGGAAAAGGGCTCACTCATTGGCTCTTGGAATTTCGTCTCGCATGTTGCTCAGGTGGTTTAATAGAATTTATGAAGGAGCCGCAATGGAGTCTAATGTCAGTCACTGAGGAGTAAAAATGAGAAGCAGGTGAGAAAAGGCCAGGTGCAGTGGCTCATGCCTGTAATCCCAGCACTTAGGGAGGTCGAGGCGGGCAGGTAACCTGAGGTCAGAAGTTCGAGACCAGCCTGGCCAACATGGCGAAACCCCGTCTCTACTAAAAATGCAAAAATTAGCCAGGCGTGGTGGTGTATGCCTATAGTCCCAGCTACTCAGGAGGCTGAGACATGAAAATCGCTTGAGCCTGGGAGGCAGAGGTTGCCGTGAGCAGAGATCACACCACTGAACTCCAGCCTGGGTAACAGAGCAAGACTCTATCTCAAAAAAAAAAAAAAAAAAAAGGATTGGAATATAAAACAAAACAAAGACACCTGAGGCCAGTACTTCAATTCACAATTGCCAAAAGTTGGTAACAACCCCAGCATCTACAAATGGATGAAGGAAGACACAAAATGTGATGTATACATACAGGGGAATATTACACAGCCTTCAAAAGCAAGGGAATTCTGACACAGGCCACAACATGGAGGAACCTTGAGGGTAACAACCTGAGTGAAATAAGCCAGCAACGAAGGGACAAAGAGTTTACGCCTGCACTTATATGAGATACTTACAGTACTCAGGTCCAACAGAAAGGAAGTAGAGTGATGGGTACCAGGGCCTGGGGGAAGGGAGCTGTTCTTTACTGGGTAAAACTTGGGAGGATGAAAAAGTTCTGGAGATGGATGGTGGTGATGGTTACACGACAGTGTAAATGTAGTTAATGCCACTGACCGGTACATTTAAACTAGTAAATTTTATATCCTCTAAAGACAAACAAAACAAAAATGACTCTGGAGGCCAACGTCAAAATACTGGAGTCCTACACATGGGCGGCCAGCAGACTGCAAATCTGGCTCTAAGCAGCCGAGTCTCCAGCGTTCCTCCTCGGAGAGCGGGGGGCTTACCTGGCTTATGAAGCAAAACACTTTGTTATAATGGCCACTTAAGAACCAACAATTAAAGCCAATACCTATTACACGGTCATTTAGACATGTGACAATCTGCTAATGCTTTTATCAGCTAATGAGATCGGAGACAGAAGGAGGATTATGTTCTAACTAATATATACAATTTTAAATGAGGGTAACAGCCAAATAATCGGTGTTTTATGAAATAGAGATTCTGAGATAGTGCAAGGAAAAGGGGAGACGGGCAGATGGACACAGATCCCCCACTGACTCAGCAGATGAGCAGAAAGCCAAGCACTCTGACCCAGGGGGGTCACACGCACCCCAAATCCAGTAGGTTTCCAGCACCAGGAACATCCCTTGGGCACTGCTAACCAGACAGGAGCTGTTGGGTCCAACGTGTGGCCTGGAAGGGTGCAGCCGCCCGCATGTGTACCCATGAATCTCACTTCCTCTTGGCAGCTTAGAGCAGGTCCCAGAAAGCCACAGCCCCTGCTGGCGGGGATGCCAGCACTGGCCTGGCTCCAGCAGTGAGGTCCCTGGAAAGCGACAATCCTTTTTTTTTTTTTTTTTCTTTTTTTTTTTTTGAGACGGAGTCTTGCTCTGTTGCCCACCCTGGAGTGCAGTGGCCGGATCTCAGCTCACTGCAACCTCTGCCTCCCGGGTTCATGCCATTCTCCTGCCTCAGCCTCCCGAGTAAATGGGATCACAGGCGCCGGCCACCTCGCCCGGCTAATTTTTTGTATTTTTAGTAGAGACGGGGTTTCACTGTGTTAGCCAGGATGGTCTCGATCTCCTGACCTCGTGATCCGCCCGTCTCGGCCTCCCAAAGTGCTGGGATTACAGGCTTGAGCCAAGACAATCCTTCAATACCTGGGTTGCTAGTCCCGTAGTCCTGCTCCCCTGATGGGGTCACCTGGAGGGGCATCTGTAGGCTGATTTCCAGCATTGCCAGCTTATGCTCCTTGGAGGCAGCAGGTGGGCCTGAAACGCCCTCCTAATGCAGCAGCCATCTGTCCTCCCAGGGAGCTCCCACTCAGAACGAGGAACAGCTGGAGCACCTCCTCATGCCTGCTGTGCTCCCTCCAGCCCCCACCTTCAGGCTGGGCCTCTGTCCTGATCAGTGGGTGCATGGGGATGGCTCTGTGGCCAAGGAAAGGGCAGGATTTCCCCCACCCCAAAGGAGCTGTGTTCTGCTGGCCTATGGGTAGCGAGCCCACCTGTCACTTCTAGGGAGCATGAGTGCCCCCGGGGAGATGAGCTCAGCTGCTGGGGCAGGTGAGGGAGGGGCTGCCATCAGCTTCCCTTTCCCGAGGAGCTCCTTCTCGGGACTCCCCACAAAACCTGCATCTCCCTCCTTCTCCAGGGAGTGCTGGGGCAAGGCAGGTGCAGTGGGCAGGGAAGGCCTGCAGGTGCTGGAGGGGAATGTGCCATTCAGCAGGGGACTGTCATGCCCCGAGAGGCCTCTGTGCAGGTGCTGGGACCTGAGAAGGCAACACCAAGTGTGAGTGAAGCATCTTCAGTTTCAGTGCTCCCTCCAGGTGGCCGGGGCTCCATCCAAAGGCCCAGGAAGACTGGGCACCCTGTGCCTGTCACACATGCGAGGGTCTGAGCTGGCCGTGAGAAGTCCAGAGTGGCTCCGATCCACTCCCTCTCGTGACTGCCTCTGAGTCTTTAAATGATGACAGGCATCAGTGTTCCATGCTAGGATTGCCAGTCCTGTCCTGTGGTTTCAGGCTGATGGACTGCCCGAGGCCGCTGGTGACAAGTGGCTCTGAGTCACGCTGCAGGGCTGAGTGCTTGCTGCAGTGAAGGCACCCCCGGCATTCATCGTCTGCTCCCAGGCTCACTGACCTGCACCACCTTCGCCTTCATCCCATGAATTAGCTGCCAATGTGCTGTCTTCCATGTGGGAGGAAGTGGAGGCGGCCGCCTCCGTGGAAATGCCCCGGGCGAAAACTGCCAAGGCCACACTAGTCACAAGACAGCGGTTCGTTTTCAATCAGGGGAGAGAAGGAAAGGAAGGAAGAACCCAGGCATGTTCTCAGAATATGCAGTATGCGAGGAAGAACGTAATTGAGTTGATCGGATGCAGGAATTAAGATACAGAGATTAGATACACTGACCAAGATCAAACAGCCCAAGGGCCAGGCACTGGTGGCGGGGACCCAGGCAGTTGGCCCTAGATCCCCAACACCACGGGGGGGCCGTGGGGCTCGCAGGTGGGGTCAGCCTGAGTTGAAACCCTGCAGCTGTCCCTGTGCAGCGGTGCAGCCTCAGGGAGGCCACTCATCCTCCCAGAACATCAGTTTCTTCACTTGTAAAACGGGGCTGATTACGTTGGTTTCCTGGGGTCCTTTGGGGGAGTAAATGGCACAGTCCACCATGGGGCTGGTGACAAGTGGCTCCAAATCTAGTCTTCAATACACCAGGAGCAAGGGGCAACTTTCAGAAATGCTTTTAATTGAGTTAGCTGTGGCAATTACATTTTCATTCTATTACTTGTTTTAACACAGAGGGATAAAGGGCATCTAAATGTTGCTTTAATGAACCAACGGCAAACCTACATGGCTGCCAAGCAGCGTGTGGCCAGGGCTGTGGCATTTCCACTGTTTACGGGACCCCGCTGGCTGCTCTTGATGTCTGAGGGGCAAGGGCTCCTCCAGCCCGAGTCAACACCGGCTTCCTTGCAGCCCAGACACAGCAGGGAGGAGCACCTCTGCCTGGGGTGTGGAGTATAGTGGAGTGATCTCAGCTCACTGCAACCTCTACCTCCTGGGTTCAAGCAATTCTCCCGTCTTAGCCTCCCGAGTAGCTGGGATTACAGGCGTGTGCCACCATGCCCAGCTAATTTTTGCAGTTTTAGTAAAGATGGGGTTTCACTATATGGATCAGGCTGCTCTTGAACTCTTGAGCTCTGGTGATCCACCTGCCTTGGCCTTCCAAAGTGCTGGGATTACAGGTGCGAGCCACTGCGCTCGGTAGTGAGTGTCTTTTGTAGGTGTAATTCCTTACCTCGAATACTCGCAGTGGCTGCATTTTACATTTGCATTGCTCTTTTAATTTTCACCACAGCTTCCTATTTCATTTTGTTCCACACCACACACATCTTTGTGTGTGCCTTCAACAAGCGAGGAAACTGAGGCAGGAAAGAGACCCCCACTTGGCTGTGGCTAGTTTGGTTTCATTTCTGTTTGACAGGTGGCATGGGGGGCTTGGGAATACAGCCTCTGGTTTCTTACAGGAAGAGAGCGTGGAGCGAGTCACTGTCCTGTTCTTCTCCCAAATAGACTTGAGAAGCACCCACTGAAAATGGGTTTCTAGGGATCATCCGTGAGTTAAATGGTACATGTAGATTCAAACAACTAGAGAGGGCTGAGGGGCTGGCCCCACTTCTCTTACGGGAAAAGGTGAGCACAGTCAGGTGCTCCCCGATCCCAGCAGCACACGCGGGGGGCAGTCATGGTCGCATGACTCCCCTAACTAAGATCTTCAATTTGGTGGGCTCCAGCTCAGCACTGGCACAAGAGAAAGTGCTGGAAGCTTACGCCAGCATCAAAGACAGAGACCTGGTGCCAGCCCTTTCATTGCAGAAGACTCCCCACCCCTTCCTAAAGGGGGGCGATGTGGAAGAGACGGCCCCACAGAGAAGGAAAGGATTTGTAATAGGAGCTGTCATCCGGGCGGTTTAGGGCTGATGCTCACATAGGCTGCCCACATGACACAGACGTTTCCTGAAGGACGAGCTCCCACTGAGAGACAGCGCAGGCCCGGGGGCTGCTGTGGCCATGGTGAGCCGGGAGGATCCAAACTGATGAGAGGGCTCAGAGCTTTCCAGGAGCCAATGTTCCGCCCCTGTCCCATGAGTCATCGGCGTTTCTCTTCCGGGCTGAGAAAAATCCAGACACTTCAAAGCCTGCCCAGGCAAACCCTCAACCCATGAGACTTACATGCAGAGGAAATCCGAGACCCAGGGATTTTCAGACTGTTTTCCCCAGACCCCAAGGGCCCTGCAGGGGCAAGGCCGTGACTGGAACTGGGCCTGGGGACAGTGAGGAGAGGGGACCCACGAGGGAGGCTGTTGCCAGCACAGAAGGTCACCTGTGAGCTGTGCAGGCCCAGGGCTAGGAGATCGCTCCTTTACTCTGAGGCACTGCCTTCACCTGAACAGGAGGGAGAAAAGTGTTTTGTTTTATATCATTGTGCTAAATACACCATTTATACCACTTAAGTGGACACTTCGGGGGCATTAAGTAAATTCGTATTATTGTACAACTGTCATCAATCCTTCTCCAGAACTTTTCCATCCTCCCAAAGTGAAAATCTGTACCTGTCAAACACCAACCTTCTCAGCCCACCCGTCCCCAGTGGCCACCACTCTATTTTCTATCTCTAGGAATGTCTCTCAGGACATCACACCGGTGGGATCAGACGGTATTTAATCTTTTGTGACTGGCTCACTTCACTCAGCATGATGCCTTCAAGTTCATTCATGTTGTAGCAAAAGTCACAATTTGCTTCCTTTTTAAGGTTGAATAATAATAGTATTCCTGTATGTGTACACCCCCATTTTAAAAATCCTTTCTTCCACCAGCGGAAACTTGGCGCGTTCCACCTTTTGACGATTGCGAGTAATGCTGCTATGAACATGGGTGTGCCAATGTGTTAGGCTGTCCTTGCATTGCTATAAAGGAATACCCAAGACTGGGTGATTTATAAAGAAAAGAAGCTTAATGGCTCACAGTTCTGCAGGCTGTGCAGGAAGCACGGTGCCGGCATCTGCTCAGCTTCTGGAGTGGCCTCCAGGAGCTTTCACTATGGTGGAAGGCGAAACGGGAGCAGGCACGTCACATGGCGAAAGCAGGGACAACGGTGGGGGCTGGGGAGGTGTCGCACACTTTTTAAACAACCAGATCTCATGAGAACGCACTCACCGTCTCTAGGTCAGCACCAAGCCATGAAGGATCTGTCCCCACGATCCAAACACCTCCCGCCAGGCCCGACCTCCAGCCCTGGGGATCACATCTCAACACGAGATTTGGGTGGGGACAAATATCCAAACTCTACCAACCAGTATCTCCTCGACTCCTTCCTTTCAGCGGTTCTGGGCAAACACCCAGAAGTGCAATTGCTGGCGTGATCTCGGCTCACCACAACCTCCGCCTCCCAGGTTCAAGGGATTCTCCTGCCTCGGCCTCCCAAGTAGCTGGGATTATAGGCGGTCACCACCACACATGGCTATTTTTTGTATTTTTAGTAGAAACGGGGTTTCACCATGTTGGCCGGTCTGGTCTCAATCTCCTGACCTCAGGTGATCCACCCACCTCGGCCTCCCAAAGTGGGAGAAGAGGAAGTCCAGGAGATATCCATGGCAGTGGACGGTGCCATTAGAAGGGCCTGGTCCTGGCTGGGCACAGTGGCTCATGCCTGTAATCCCAGCACTTTGGGAGGCCGAGGTGGCTGGATCACCTGAGGTCAGGAGATTGAGACCAGACTGGCCAACATGGTGAAACCCCGTCTCTACAAAAAATACAAAAAATAGCCATGCGTGGTGGTGACCGCCTATAATCCCAGCTACTTGGGAGGCTGAGGCAGGAGAATCCCTTGAACCTGGGAGGCGGAGGTTGTGGTGAGCCGAGATTGCGCCACTGCACTCCAGCCTCGGTGACACAGTGACACTCTGTCTCAAAAAAAAAAAAAAAAAAGTTAATGAGAGTAAATATGCACAAAGAACCCAGCCTTGGCTTTGGTACAGGTAGAAAGCTGCACAAACAGGTGGACAGTCGCACAAACAGGTGGACAGCTGCACAAACAGAGAAAGAACGGAAAGCAGCGTCTCGTGGAACTTGGTCTCCACTCTCCTGCACGTGATGCTGAGGTCACTCCTCAGAGTAAAGTTGGAAAACCTCTGAATTAGCCTAAAACCTTCATTTTATAGTTGACGAGATTCTAAGGTAGAAATCCGTTACTTCTTCCAAACTACCTCTCCACTCTCAGTTTGAATTCTGATCAGCCAAACACCCTCAGGTTGAGATTCTGCCCTGATGACCAAAAGGAGAGAAAGCTGTGGCCCCTGTGGTCCAACCCAGAGGCTGAAGACGGGCGTGCGGCCTGTGGCATGAGCCTGGGGCCCACACAGCGCCAGGATGAGCGTCTTTGACCTCAAGATCTGCAGCCTCTGCACTTGCTGACCTTGAGTGATGGGCAGACCTAGAATGTGCATCCGGCTGAGGCTGAGCTCTGCGTCCTAACGGGCCTGTGGTTATGGGTTGAATTTCGCTCCTTAAAAAGGTATGTTGAGGACATCACCCCAGTGCCTGCGAATGTGACCTGATCTGGAAATAAGGTCAGTGTAGATATAATTAGTTAAGATGAAGTAGGGTGGGCCCTTAATCCAATATGACTGGCGTCCTATAAAAGGAGAAGAGACCCGGAAACACACAGACAGGCAGGGGAGATGGCTGTATGAAACAGAGGCAGAGACTGAAGCGCCGCAACTGCAAACCAAGGACTCCAAGGATGGCCAGCCACACCGGAGGCTCGGAGGAGGCAAGGAAAAGTCTCCGCGACAGGTTTCAAGGGACCGAGGCGCTGCTTGTACCTTGACTGTGGACCTCAGCCTTCAGAGCTGAGACAATACGTTTGTGCTATTTCCAGCCCGAGCCTATGATGCTTTGCTGTGGCAACCCCAGGAACTCGTGGCCAGACCAGCCAGCAAGTTCAGAGCTTGCCCTGCGGGTGCAGCTTAGCTTTGCTCATTCACAGCTCACTCAAGTTGCTTGTCATATTCCAGTACTGCCTGTACTATTATTTGCAATGCATGTTTTTAACCGTCTCACTTTTTGATGTTAAATAATATATTTCAAAAGGAAACTATATCTCTATGGCACATCAATCCTAGATAGAATGTCTTGGTGGTTGGTGGACTCATGAGACCACCATGAGACCTGCTAATATAATCACACACCAATTCGGATAAGTCAATGTGAAGATACAATTTTAAAAGAAATGACAACTCTGTTAGAATAAATGTTCCAATAGCAACATCAGAAACAGCATTTCTCCAACATCACAGCTCACACACGTGCCTGGGACCCAGATTTTGGTCTCTCACATCATTCTTCAACTAAAAGAAAAAAAAGACTGTTGAGGGTTGATAGGATCTGGTTCTGTGTCTCCACCAAACCTCCTGTGGAATTGAAATCCCCCGTGTTGGAGGTGGGGCCTGGTGGGAGGTGGTTGGATCCCGGGGGTGGATCCTTCGTGAATGGTTTAGCACTGTGCCGTTGGTGCCGTCTCGCGATACTGCGTGAGTTCTCACGAGACCTGGTTGTTTAACAGTGTGTAGCACCTCCTGCAACCTCTCTTCCTTCTGCTCCTGCCATGTGAGATGCCTCGTTCCACCACGATTGGAAGCTTCCTGAGGCCTCCCCAGAAACAGAAGCCGCTATGCTTCCTGTACAGCCTGCAGGTGTATTTGGGGGCAAGAAAAGAATGTCAGGACAGGTAATATTAAGTATTAAAAATGGAGTGATTTAAAGAAACAGTGAGTTTAACAGAATATGCCTCATCCTTATTATTTTCAATAGTGGAAAAGTGCTGCTGTCTATGGGTGTCTTGTTTCTTTGGTAAACACATGTCTGTTTAGCAGATAAATGGATGGACCAGCATGAGCAGGAAAGAGTGACCTGAAATTGGTGAGTCAGTTAAAATCATCGCAGCATAAAAAGGAACGGTGTCATGAACAGGAACGTGTGGATGGCAGATGGAAAAGTGCCCCAGCTGTTGGTCAACCTTGCTGCTCTCACACAGTAACCAATTAAAGAGTAGTCAAATATGCGTTCCTGCAGAACGAAGCAGTCAAATGTTCTTAAAAGAAGAATGAGCCAACTCCAGACTTACTCCATCTTTTCTCAAAGGAGGAAACGTCCGGATAATTCTACTAATTATAAAGAGATACTAATAAGACATATGCCCATAAGCTTCTAATTATGCTAATAGACCAGAATAATAAATCATAATTATTGGACAATAAGGAGAGGTCAAATACAAAACGTAAAGACCATTTCATTCCCGGGAAAGACACCACGTCTCCAAAGTCACCATCATTAAGGAAGACAGGAACACAGAAGTCCCAGGGGATAACCAGTGCAGCTTCTTGGTAATAAAAAGAAACATCCTGATGACCAAGCTCGGGTTTGAATCTGCTTGGTCTGTATAACCATGTCCTGACCAAAAATCAACAGGTCACCCATACGAGACCTGCCAACTCCCAGCGGGATCAAGAAAATAGTCTCTTACTTTGGAGTGTGGTAAAATTTGTGAAATTCCAGAAAGGTGAAAAATAGGAGCTACTGAACTCATAGTTACTGAAATCTTAGGACAATGGAAAGAATGCAACCGTGAAAATATACAAGCAGAAGAGGATCAAAAAAGGACACTGATTAAAGCCTTGGTATCCACATTGTCGTAACTGCTTTTGGAGTAAGGGTATTAATCAATTTTGTAATCTATTTTTTGTGTGTGGGACCAGTTTGCATTTGAAGGATCTTAGAATATTGAAGGAAGTTAATATGTTAGAATTGAGATTTTAATTAAATGCCTAAAAGTGCTGGGTTAAGTTTGCAATCTAGGTTTTTATTGATTGGGAAAATTTGTTTTGTTAAATTCATAATTTTTTATTTATTAGTTGTAAGTAAGTATAAATATTTAGGGCAATGTTGATTATTTAATATCTCAAAGAATGCTAATTATCTAATAAATTCCAAATATTAATAATTGGTACATTGCTTAAATTACAGTTACTAGTGAGTATTCCTTTCCCTGCACAAATTCCCCTTAGACACTAAGAAATCCATCACTTTTCCAAAGTGGAAAACCAGCACTTTTCCAATACATAGTAAACGAAATTCAGAAGTATTATGAAAATAAACGCTCATCTTTGCACCATCTACAATCATCTTGTGTACCACACTTGGGGAAACACCCCATGGGTAGAAGTTTCCAGAACCTGGACTATAAGGAACTTTGACCTACACCTTTAAGTTTCTAGGTTGGAAGTACCTCTCTCTGGAACCTCCTAATGGATGCCAGAACTAGAGCCTAAGTCAGAGGTACAGAATTACCCTCAAAATTTCACAGCTTAAAATAACAAATATTAGTGATCTTGCACAGTTTTGGAGAGCCGGGAGTCAGTATGGTTTGGGTGGGTGGCTCTGGTGCAGTGTCTCTCGTGGGCTTGCAGTCAAGGTGTAGACAGGGGCTCTGGTCACTGGATTGCCTGGGCTGGAGGATCCACTTCCAACTCAGTCTATGACTGATGGGTCCTCGCTGGCTGTTGGTTAGAGGCCTCGGTTCCTCATCTGTGGGGCTTCTCCAAAGGGGCATTCACCGCTGTGCCTTCTCATGACCTCGTCCTGGAATTGTACACCTTCATTCCACTTTGTCCTCCTTGTTACAACTCAGTCACTCAGTCAGCCCATATTCAAGAAGATGGGAATCAGGCTCCACCTCTTGCAGGGAGGTTCAGCAGAGAATGTGTGGACCTAGTTTGAAACCACCACCATTCCCCTAAGCGCGAGCGCTGGAGAGGAGGTAAGAGTTGTTATTCTGATGTGGGACACAACAGACTGCGCATTGGTTGCTCCCACACTTCGGACTTCCCTTTACAGAGTGTGTGTCATCTGGGGCTGAGACACTGCATCACCGCAGCCAGTTAAATGCCATTCGCTAGAATAAAAACAAGTGACAATGACATGTTGTCTGATGCTTGCCTGCATTTTAAGCTCCCTTCCTTTAAAACAGTACCTTTCCTTCGCCTTTCCACAATTTTTTCTATCAGGACCAAGACCAATGTCCGATTCCTTTTTCCTTTCTAGCCTGGACTTTACAGTAGTTTCTCAAGAAAGAGCAAGTGTTTTTTTTTTCTGGGTGTGTCAGAGTTTGTCAAAACCCAGAACAGATTCTCCAAGTATATAGGTTTTGCCTATGCATACAAAGGGCTAGCAAGTCTACTGTTTGTTGACTCCTGCCTTCGTCCACTTATTCTACCAGTGCTAATAAACACGAAGTGGCAGGCACCGTGTGAGGCTTCAGGCCCTATGGGGCTTCCAGTCTGGTGGGTGACTCAGACATTGAACGTGTGGATACGGGGACACTGAGCGTTAGAAAGGAGGGAGAAGAGTCCTGAGAGACAGATCAGTGAGCGCAGCCTGCGGGGCCAGGGAAGGCTCTCTGGAATGAGGCGGGATACCTTTCTGAGTTGGTGTTTCCTGTTATCATTTCCCTTTCCCCCTGGAAGCGGGAAGTGAGGCTTTCTGAGTCTTAGCTTCCAGGACCTTTGCTGGTGGGAGGAGAGCACACGGAAGTAGTTGTTACATGTCCCCAAGCGGGAGGGAGAGAGACTGAGAGAAGTTGCACAAAAGAGAAACAATGTCTCAGGACTGTAGAGAGAGAATAAGCCAACCATGCAGCCATCTGTCCTTGCAACCCCAGGAGGTGGCAGGACCCGAGAGAGGCTGTCTGGGTGATGTGCACAGAGGGCAGGGCTCTGGCCATCCAGCTGTCCCACCTTCCCCAGTGTCCTGTGGTCCAGGCAGCTCCAGGAAACAGTGGAGCCTGCAGGTCCCATGACCACATGGACTGGACAGGGGTGTCCAGGCAATCACAGACAGAGGCAGACTGATGAACGCTGACTGGACACTGGGGGCTTCCCACATGAGACCCCAGGATTCTGTAAAATTTGGAGGGTAGGGTAGAGTAAAAGCCTCAGGAAAGACGGAGAGCTAATTTTCCTCCAGCCTGGCATGATAGGGCTGGAGTCAGATGTGAGTTGACTGGAAGAAAATTTTGAAAGTGAAACTTGCATCCCCTGTGCTTGTGGAATAAGTCATGCCACTAAAGCTGGAGGACGGGTATGGGGAGGAGATGGAGAGAGAGTGGAGTTGCTTTCAAGGCCGAGGGCAGAGCATATGCCAGTGTGTTGAGATGAGAAAGAGCTGAGATGCAGAGGACCTGAAGGAGGACTACGGCCCCTAGGAGCAGGGAGGCTGGATGAGGTGACTGGCCACATGAGGCTGGCTGAAGAGCCAGAGGTTTGTCTCAAAGGCAATGGGAAGGCAGAGTGGGAAGTAGGGAAGAGTGACAGGCTCACATTTGGCTTTCTGAAGGATCAGTCTGGGTGCAGACCGGTGGGTGGATTAGAGGAATAGGATCAAATACTAGGAGAAGAGTTAGCCGGTCAGGTAGAGGCCAAATACATGAGGCTTGGAAGCACCTTGCCGGTGGAATTAGAGGGATCAGAATGGATCTATGAGATATTTAGGAGGTTTTCTGAGAATGCTTAGGTTCTCTGATCAAGCCCCTGGGGAAATGGGGTGTGAAATGCAGAGGCAGTGAGAAGGACCTCCCGGGAGAGAGGAAGCAACCCGCACCTCCCGCCCCTGTGGGGCCTCAGAGACCATTCCTGCTCTTAAGACTTGTCTTTTGAAGGAGGGAAATGATTACTGTTTCTCCGAATTTGGCAAAAATGGGGTGGAAACATAACAGGTGTGGAAACGTAGCAGGTATGAGGGTGAACAGCTTATTTTTCCTGTGGAGTAGGGAAGAAAGCCATTGCTGTAGCATAGGGAGCCTGAGTGTGGAGGAACCTCAGATTACTGGCCATGAGGAGTGCAAAAGGAAAGATGGATACCATGAATTTACAGCAACAATAAGATCCTCATTTGTGTAATTTTTTTTCCTTGCTGCTCTCAGCAGCTTGGTATATTGAAGAAAGCAGCTGGCTGTGTTTCTTTATTTGTTGTTGATGTTTTTTTAACGTTTAAAGTGGGTTTCTGGTAGGCAGCATATAGTTGGATCTTTCTTTTTATTCAATCTGACAGTCTCTGACTTTTAATTGGGGTGTTTAGCCCATTTACATTTTAATGGGATTATGGATATAGTTAAGTTTAAATCTACCATCTTCCTCTTTGTTTTCTGTTTGTCCCATCTGTTCTTTATTCCATTTTCCCTCTTTTTCTGCCTTCTTTTGGATTAATTGAGTCTCTTTTAGATTCCATTTAATCTTTTTTGTTGGCTTAGTAACCATAACTCTTTGCTGTGTTATTATAGTGGTTGCTCTAGGGTGTGTGTACGTCTTAAACCTATCACTGTCTACCCTCTAGTGATATTATACTTCATGCATAGTAGAAGAATCTTATCGCAGAATACTTCAATTTTTCCTCTCCCAGCTATTGTTGTTAAACCTTTTACTTCTGCATATGTTATAACCGACATACATTAGTTTTATGTAAAAATTATCTTTTAGAAATATTTAAACAAGAAAAAAGTAATATATATATACATTTATTTCTTTGTGGCTCAATAAACTTTTTTGCTATTTATTTTTATGTAAAAGAATGTGTTTCCCTATCACAAAAATTAGATAACCACAACCACAACAGCAACAGTAGCAATGTCTGTGGAGTGACACTGATGGTGGAGAGTTCACTGGTTATTCCCCATGCCCCGGAGGTCACAGAGGAGGAAAAAGAGAAAAAGAAAAATACTCAGAACAAATCCAAAACCCATAATGACTTTGGGGAGAGACATCACATGACATTTTCTGTTTCTTCTCTCATTGTCAGGTGCAGATGTATTTCAGCAGAGTCAAGCACAATTGGACTTGAGTTAACCCTTCATACCAATTCTAGCACCTTAATTGTACCCTCACTGTTAGCAGCAATCTGCACATTGAACTCTGCATCTGGCTGTGCCCTCCAGCATGCGGCACTAACAAATTCATTCGTATCATCATCTTTTCGGCCTTTGTCCAGAACACTTTTGACTGTATCAAACTTAAAAGTTAGCGAAGTCTTAGAAAGTCCTTTATAGTCCAGGTTGAGAGAGTTGTTTTCACTTCCACAAGCTATACAATCTCCATGGGAAGCAAGGCCTACAGAGTTTTCTTCATTGATATGACCCTTGAAGGAATGTGGGCAGTACAGTTTCCCTACATTCCACAGTGTTAGCCTCACCACTCACAAACTTTGCACAAGAGACTGCTTTTCAGTGTCCTTTGAACACCACGATTGGCTGTTTAGTGTTACAAAGATCATAGTAGTGGACACAGTGATCCGCACAGCCAAAAGCCAAACGGCATCTGGAAGAGAGGCTGAATTTAACACAGCACACATCAGCCTTTGCCACAATGCTTGCCACTGAGTTGTCAGCTCTTGGCAATCATTAATACAGCCTAAAACCCAAGCTAAAGGCAAGCTGCAAGGCCACCGTGCACCTGCCTTCTGTGCCAGCGGCCAGAGCCGGGGTGGCGCGGAGCAGGAGCCCTGCTGATCTCTCCATGTGTGGCCATCTTTCCCTTCTGGTGGGAACTTGTTCAGCTCGGTGTCCTTAAACGCACTCTGATTCTCTGACCCTTTAAAAACTGTTCTCTCAGCAAGTCTTAGGTTGGCCTGAGGCATAGAGAAGAGAGATTTTACCCCCTGCAGACTGAGGGGAAACAGATAAAGGAAGAGGATGCTCCAGTTAGCAAGTCCTCGCCATGGCCCCTGGCCTGGCTGCCCCACAGGGTCAGGGCTCATGCCCTACGGCGCAGGTTCATGGCTGAGCCTCCTTGGCACCAGGGCAGGCCACTGTGGCGGGCCCAGGGCTCTCACCGATGCACACTCTCTCAAAAAACTCTACTCTACCTGCTCTGACAAACAGGTCCCAGCCGCACTCTCTCCCGCTGTGCGCTGGCGTGACGGGTGCGGCCTCCACCGCCTGTGCGCTGGGACACCAGGAACACGCCACGGCTGCTTGCGGGTCATCATTTATTGAGTTGAGAATTCACATAAAGTAACATCATACAGAAAATCGTTTCCAGGCCTTAAGAAAAATGATTGTCACTCACTGTGCTTCACAAAAATTTCTTTTAATGAATAAATAATTTGATGAAATCAAAAATATTTACAATATAAACACATGGAAAAGCTCTAGGTCCGTGAATCCGATCGTCGAGTCTTGCATTTTGTGAACTGAGTCCTCCCCCAAGCTTTTCCCTTGGAAACAATACAAATCTGATAGAAACAACGACTCATACAACAGGTCTTTGTTCATTACACATTTATCTGTTAGTCCTGGAAAGCTACATAAGCATATAGTATGCAACATGTTAAAGTACAAATATTACCTAAAATAATATATTATCATAATGCCAGACAGCATTCTCCACAGAACAGAAACAAACACTCAGCTGTAACAACAACAAGGGTCACGGGCCACAAAATAATACCCCAAAAGTACAAATTCCTTCATAAGAATATAGTTGTGCTCTTCAGTTTACCAGACGTCTATGCTGCTCTAGGAAGCCGGTGGCAAGGAGGATGGGATCTGGCGACTGTGGCTGTGTGTGTTTCTGTCGGGCAGCAGCATTACTGGGATTGGGCAGTGCAAGCAGTTTTAGAAACACTTTCCTGGGCTCTTAAAAAGAGCCAATTATGCAAAGCAAAATAAGCATATTGAGAAGTCTTCATCTCTTCTGCACAAACACCATGGAACGTCTTGGCTTTGTGATATGAAAGGGATTGTTTGCAGAGCTGTTTACGCCATCAGCCAGAATTCAAGTATTCCAGGGCCACCTCGTAGCAGAACTTGTACTGATCCTGGAAAACAGGAGGGGAAAGTGTCAGCTCAAGAATATCTCAGCGCTGTTCCTAGTAAAGCAATTACCGTAGAGTAGGGTCTTAACGGGAAGACATCAATCTGGGAAGCATTTGAATTAGCAACGAATCAGAAAGTCACGGTTCTGAACTCCAGAGACATTCACTGTTTGGAGATGCTCCCCACAATGCTGGGTGAAAGGTATTTTGCTACCTGTGCTGGCTAGAATTCCCGGAAGGTTCTGGACACTGGCAACTCTAAATATGTTTGTCCACACACGTGATTTCCAGGATATCAACATACTGAGCTTCGTGCAGGAGGGTCAGGGATAGAAGAAAAGGTAACGCGTGCTTGAGGAAACGCCTTCGTGCCATCTCTCACAAGGCCCTTGGTACCTAGACGAGGCCTCACGTGTGATCCAGTTTTACCTTTGACTTTCAGTCTGTAGGAATTCCTCAATCTCATGAGAATTTCATCAGCACCTCCCAAATACCAAGCCCCTTGACCTGGTCCCTGATTTTGAGAAGTCCATGATCCAGTGAGGAGCATGAGACAGGTCACCCAATGACAACACATGAGGCGGAACGGTCCCTATCCTGTGCGGGAGGTTCAGGGGAGGCAGCTCTTCTTAGGGAAGATGGCAGGGGGAAGTCGGTGGACAGCACCCTCCCCAGAGGATGGAAGTGAGGCACGGAGTGTGGAAGCAGAGCCTTGGTTTGCCCTGGACGGTCCTGGCTTCTGCCTGTTGTCTTGGCATAATCCTCTTTCACTCTCAAACTAGATCTAGTTTGGATCTAGTATGTGGCCATCCTCACCGGTTACTTAAAACAGGCCTTCCAGGCAGAGTAACAGGACGAGGAAAGGTACAGAAGGGGAAATGTTCGAGATCCTCTGGGACCCACAGACCAGTTCTTCATCAGGCATCAGGCAGGGAATTCATTTCTCCCTCCTAGCTTTCTTTCTTTCTTTTTTTTATTTTTTAAAGAAACAGGGACCTTTGTCACCCAAGCTGGAGTGCGGTGGCACAATCATGGCTCATCGCAGCCTCGAACTCCTGGGCTCAGGCAATCCTCCCACCTCAGCCTCCTGATCAGCCGGGACTATCAGCACCAGCCACCACACCCAGCATTGGATTCATTTTTCTTGAGTTCAGCTTTCCTGGATCACGTACCTTGGCCCGAGTAAGGCCTGCACAAGGTCCTGGCTGAGGTGTGGTCTCGGGTGGCCGGGGGGAGCATTCTGCACCTGTATGCATGGAGTGTGCTGACAGAACCAAGCCTGGGAGTGGGCTCTGAACCCAGCAGAGGAACACAGGGCTCGAGGAAGCCTCTGCCTGCCACCTGGCAGGAGCCCGGCCCCGGAGAGGCCTCAGGAGCTGGAAGGCTCTCTTCTGCTTCTGGAGGAGACAAGCTTCCACGTGTGCGAGCGAGGGTCGGCACCACTGTCTCTACCCATCACAGCCACAACCAAGGAAATGCATCTATTAGTTTTCATTTTGCCAAATTAATTGAAAATGTCCAGTATTTCTTAAGTGCCTCCTAATTTGTCACTGAAATTTCCTTTTCTTCACCTACACTGTTCTGTAAATACCCTCGTAGTCCAACCTATTTATTTGAGGACAAGGGCCATAGTTTATCCCTCTTTGTATAATGTAACAGTCTCTAGTTCAGAACTGACACAGTTGAGAGTCAAAGTCGGCCGCATGTACACATGAAGACAAGCAGCACATGATCCAACTCAATACACATGTACTGCTAGAGACTGGGGGTTTTATAACACAGTCAGTCCTCTGGGAGGTCACGATCCAGAGGCAAAGACAAAGAACAAGCAGATCATTTCAATCACTGACAGTGCCACGAGATTAATGTCAGTGGCAAGAAAATCACAGGTGTTAGGGAGAGCGTGGAGAAAGCGAACCCTCATACACAGCTGGAGGGAATGTCAAAAGGCGCAGCCACTTTGGAAAACCATCTGACAGCTCCTCAAAAGGTTAAACACAGAATTCCCATGTGACCTAGCGATTCTACTACTAGGTATACAACTGAGGAAACTGAAAACGTATGTCTACACAAAAACTTTGTAAACAAATGTTCATAGAGCATTATTCCCAACAGCCAACAAGGGTAAACAACTCAAATGTACATCAGTCAAATGCAGTATAGCCATAAAGTGGAATATTACTTGGCTATGAAAAGGAATGAAGTACTAATACATGCTACAACGTGGATGCATTGAAGCATGGATGAATCTGCTGAGTGAAAGAAATCAGATTTGAAAGGGCACACACTCCTTTTCCATGAAACGCCCAGCATATGCAAATTTATAAAAGACCGGAAGCCGACGGGTGGTTGCCAGAGCCTGGAAGTGAGTAACGGGGGTGGCTACAAGTAGGTCTAGGATTTCTTTGAGGGGACTAAGGGGGTGATGGAAATGTTAAACATTTGGATTGTGGCGATGGTTGCATAACTCTGTGAATACACTGAAAATCAGTGAATGACATACTTTAAAGGGATTTTTTTTTATTCGGGGTACATGTGCTTGTTTGTTACACAGATATTATACATGTAATGGCTTCTAGGGTATTCACCCCCCCAAATAAATGTTCATAGTGCATTACACAGCTGGTAGGAATGCAAACCACTGGAAACTGACTACAACTGAACTTTATACCCAGTAGGTAATTTTTCAACCTCTCCTCCCTGCTTTTGGAGTTCCCAGTGTCTACTGTTTCCATCTAAAAGTGGAAACGTTATGGTGTACATATTATATTCCAATAAAGCCTTATTAAAAAAATCGCTGGTAGAAAAATGCTCATTCCATGATGTGAATCCTACCTTTAATGTCTATCGAGGGCTCAGGTGGGACTGGAACTGGGCGGACTCTGACATAGGAAACATGAATCCAGTTGTTCTCTGCTTTCTGGAGAGTCATGGTGCTCCACACTGACCAGGAGCCTCAGGTCCTATTAACCACCCCCGCGATCCTGGCTACTCCATCCCTTCTGGTCATAAAACGGGGTTGGATCGCACTTAAGGTTCCCTTCCAGCTTTCTCAATTTAGAACTTTAGGACTTGGTTTGCCTTTAAAGTAAGTCTGATGACATACGAGAAGGTGTTCCTTAAATTATCTCCTGGTGCAAATAACAAATATTTTACTAGCCTGTCATTTCCCTTAAACAGACCACTCTTTCCATACACAATGAAATGCCAAAAAAGATAGAAGCTTTTTCTAACTTTTTAACTGGAAAAAATTATTACTTGCCCTAGGCAAATCAGATTTCTGATTCATATTCTAGTATTTATTATTTCAGAATTTGATACTTTTATTTTCAAAATATTTAAAAGAGATAATTTGAATTTCAAAATTCCAAAAGGCCACGTTGTCAGATCACCAGGCTGACATGTTGGCTATGAAGAGATCCTGTCATTTCTCTGCTTTTGTGAGTCACAGGAACAATTTTTTTTTGTAATGGAAATCTACATGGTCCAATCCCTTACTGCATAAAAATGATTTTATACAAGCCTAATTGTGCAATTCACTTCAGTGCCTACTCAGAGCCATCCTTTTAACATATTAAAATGCACCTAGTGGGGAGACGTGGCTGTGGCCCTCAGGCCACAACACAGGCTGGAAACTCAGGAGGGATTTTGGGCTTCGCTTCGAAGGAGCTGCCGCTTGGAAGTCACCGAAGCTGCCCTGTCTCTGGCATGACTGTAATTTTCAGAATGAATTCTCCCTCTCCCACCTTATCCTTCCTCAGCAAGCGGCCAGTCCCCACAGATTCTGTGACGACTGGTTTCTGAATCAGAAAAATAAGGGCAAGGAGAAGGAAGACCATAAATCGCTGTGCCCCCTCCCCCTCGCACCCGGGTAAAGGCCTGAATCTTCTGACACTGGAAACTGATTACATCTGATCACCAGGTACAGGCTTGTCTTCTGCAGTTTCCTCTCTCAGCTCACTTGCTTTTGAACAGTATAATTAAGCCACATGAGCCATCCCTGTGCTGCAGGGGAAAAAGGAACGTTTATGCCTTGGTCCTGAGTGCTCCAATTTGGGCGACATTAGCTGGCTTCAGGCATGAGGAGGTGCCCTGAGTAGGGACTGAGGTGGGCGCCTGGCCTGGTCCTCCTCACATCCTTGGGTCAGACCATAAGCAGGGCGACCTGCTGCTATTCCTCACCAAGGCCGCTGACACTGGCCTCGCTCCCGATCAGACTTCCTGGACCTATGAGTGGGAGAAAGCAAAATCTGCAAGGGAGCTGGAAATTGAGGTTGGCTGTTAAAAGCCACTGGCTCACTTGGTGAGGGCATCACGAGGCCAGCACACCAGTGGGCGACGTTGGGGGCCTCCATCAGGGGCCTGAGCCCTGTCGTTGTCTGCGCAGGCTCCCTGTGTCTAAGGAACTCAGGCTGGCGGCCAGCATGGGCACTTCGAACAGCACGTCAGTGGCCTCCAAAGATTCAGAGAGAATAGCCTCCACCGCTGACCTGGTTGCTTTTGAAAGTAAGGCAAGCTCCACGATTTTGGCTGGACCCTGTACTGACAGATACTTTGGGCTGGAAAAATTCTTCTGAGTGATGCTCTGCCAGGAGGGCAGGGTGGGCCCTGTTACCATGGTGGGATCCCAGTTCAGTGTTCCCAGCCAGGCTGTGGCCGGTCACTCTGTGCCAAGGAGACCAATAAATTCACATCCCTGCTCAGCGAGACAGCAGCATGCCCCTGGAATGATGAATGGCTCATTCCTTTCAACTCTATCTTTAAAATATATAAGTAAAACTTTCTTCACCAAAGCCCCCTGCAGAATCCATGCCCAGTTCCTTATTGAGGCCCTGCTGAGCACAGCCACAACCTCCCCTAGGTTGGAGAGGACAGCAAACGGTGGCTCAGGTTGGAATCGGGTCTGGCTGCAGAGAAGAATGCTCAGTCACTCAGCAAATGCTCACTGGGCAACTGCTGCGAGCCAGGCGCTCGGCTGGTGCTGAGTGTAGGGCGCGGGCTGGGCAAGTGGAATCTGGGGGTGGGGAGAGGGAATGGGGTATTAGCAAAAATTATTACAAACCTTCCTCAAGAGTGCAGGAAGACTGACTATGGGTGGATTCAAGGTGCCTGGAGTGTGGATGGGGGACCCTAGCTCACCTCTGATTCCCACCCAGCTCCTGCACTCACCACGCCAACATGTGCACACACACGTGCACAGCCTGTTAAACTGGCTGCAAATTTCACAGCGAGAGCTACTGGGGGACAGCCTGAACACACCAGGTGGTGGCACAAAGGGGAGAGCTGTAGGCCCCACACCACACTGCATTTTGTAGGTGAGTCCACAGCTGGCTTACTAAAGGGGAGGTGAGGCTGAGTCTGCAGGGTCCGCTCTCAGTTACAGAGAGGGCAACTTGGACCTGCGCAGCAGATGCGCAGCACGGGATGGGGCTGGCTCTGGAGTAAGTGGGATGGAGGGGGACGGGCAGCGAGCTGTGAACACCGCACCGCCGCAGTGGCACTGCAGGGAAGGGAAAGGCCCGGGGACCCTTCCAAACCAACTTTCTCAGCCCTGTGGCACGTCCATCCCGCCTGGCGGGGGCTCCATCCCAGAGCCTCTGGCTGAAGTGGGCTGGGGCACTGGCATTTCTGAAAGCTCCCCCGGGAGTGGCAGGCGGAGGGGCGGAGTCTCATGCGCAGCCTGCGCTGAAAGCGCGTCTAGAGCAGACACGGTTCTTAAGCTAGGCTGAGGCTGCACGAGAGACTCACGGGGTCTTTTAACACTCGGCTGCTGCAGCCAGGCCTCTGACCAATCGAATCAGTCTCCGGGTGGGCCCAGGGATGAGAAGCGTTCTAAAGCTCCCAGGTGACTTCAATGGGCAGCCAGGCTTGAGAACCACGAGGGACACGTCCTTTTCTGAATCTTACAAGGCATGTGGGGATGGACGGGGCTGTTCCCGTTACACCTGGTCTGAGATGAAGCTAGCACACACACTGATTGAGCTCTGCCCTGTTCTCAAGTCCCCTGCACTTACCTGTGCCCTCTTTCTCCTGGTGCGAGAGCACCCACTGCTTTACCACCCTTTCTCCTGGATTTCTCCCGGCAACTCAGTAACAAATCAACCCAGGGAGGGCTTATGACCATCACCTTCCTACGGGCCCCTCCCTTTCTGACTCCCCGGTGGGGTGGGACTGCATATCCGGCTACACTGTATTTGGAATTTTCCTCTAATGCTAATGGTTTTTAGTTGTCAGTTTGTTTCCCTTGCCTTTTCCACCCATCATGAACCCCGGGAGCCCCGCTGGTGTCCAGCCTCCAGGCTGGGAGGAGGGATTGGGGTCCAGATTTGGCTTGCGCGAATGAGGAAATGCTGCACTTCTTTGTAAAAGGGGGTGCAGCGGCAGCACCTCCCCCGGCTTTTGTGAAGATGACTGAGTGTAACAAGGTAACTCTCCTGGCGAGTTCCCTAAACAGAAAAGCCCGGTAGCCTTCTACCAATAGTATTCTTTTTTGTTGTTTCTGATGTTACTTTTTAAAAAACAACAGCTTTGTTGAGATATAATTCACATACCATAAAATTGGCCCCTTTAAGGGATACAGTTGTTAAATAAAATTCACGGGAGGCCACTGTTTGGATGAGGCCCTGACAGACTAGACCAAACCAGAATGGAGTTCCTCGTGCTAGGTGCCACGCCGCCATCCAACTGAACTTTGAAACAGGGCAGCTTTCCAAACGTCAGGAGAAGCGCAGACACCAGTCAGAAGCAGCCCGGTGTTCCTGAGCTGCCATGATAAAGAAGCCCCTCTGTTTTAATCCTGTGATGGAAGGAAGTTCGAAACAGCCAGTCTGCGTTGTGTTCCCTGCCTCTGCCTTCTCAAGCCCTTTTCTGCCTAGAAAGCAGCCTCTGCTCAGCTCCTTGGAGCGCTCGTTCTATTTGACAGAATGACATCTTGCCTGATTCTACGGTCACTCGTACAAGCCAATTAGATCTTCAAATTAAATGTGTTGTAATTTTGTATTTTAACACACTTCAGTGGTTTTCAGTATATTTAGAGTTGTACACCATCTAAGTTTGAAACATTCCCATCGCCTCAGAGAGAAACCCTGCGCCTATTGGCGGTCACCCCATCTCCCTCTCCCCCAGCCCTCAGCAACCACTACTCTACTTTCTGTCTCAGGGATTTGTCTGCTTTGAACATTTCACAGACAAGGAATCATAGAATATGTGGCCTTTTGTGACTGAATTAATATTCCTTTTTTTTTTTTTTTGAGCAGGAGTCTTGCTCTGTCATCCAGGCTGGAGTGCAATGGTGCGATCTCAGCTCACTGCAACCTCTGCCTCTGAGTTCAAGTGATTCTCCCGCCTCAGCCTCCCAAATATCTGGGTTTACAGGTGCCTGCCACTACGCCCCGGCTAATTTTTATATTTTTAGTAAAGACAGGGTTTCACCATGTTGGTTGGCCAGGCTGGTCTCAAACTCCTGATCTCAGGTGATCCGCCCACTTTGGCCCCCCTAAGTGCTGGGATTACAGGCATGAGCCACCGTGCTTGGCCAGGCTTAATATTCTTATTCCCACTTTACAGATGAGAAAACTGAGGTTCAGGGAAGACTTTTGCATCTCCAGTGAGTTCTAAGCTCCATGTGGGAGAGACCGTATCTTCTGCTTCTCTTGCATCATGCCCAGTGATGCTGCACGTAGAACAGAGGCTGAGAAATACGTGCAGAATGGCATGGAACTAAGATAAGATGCTAGGCCAGGCACCGTGGCTCATGCCTGTAATCCCAGCATTTTGAGAGGCTGAGGCAGGAGGACTGCTTCTGGCCAAGAGTTTGAGACCAGCCTGGGAAAAATAGCAAGACTCCATCTCTAAAGACATAAAAATCAGGCATGACATAAAAGTCAGGCATGGTGGCATGCCCCTTTAGTCCCAGCTACTTGGGAGGCTGAGGTGGGAGGATGGCTTGAGCCCAGGGGTTTGAGCTATGATCACGCCACTGCACTCCATGTTAAAGTGTGGTAATCACCTGCAGAGGCAGCTTTGTCAGCCCTGCCCAAGACATTTGCCAGTTGTTCATTTCCTGGGCAGTGCACTAAGCTGTACAGCGGAGTCTTCCAAAGTTCCCACCACCTCGTAGGAGACACTGTGTTTCTCTAGGCAAGATCTGCCCTCAAAGACCATTTCTATGTTAACACAGAGCCTGGGAACTTCAAAAGCCATTAAAGAAGGCAAAAGTGAGAAGGGAGCTGCCGTCGTGAAGCAGCCGCTTTCCTGCAGCCGGAGTGGCTTCAAAGGAGCTCAGGTGCCAGGACCCATTCTGAATCTAACTAGGCGAGTCGTGGAGAATCGCAGGCTGTGCTGTCCTTGTCCACCCTCCAGGGACCCAGTTCTTTGATGGGGACTTGAGGCTGGTTGAAGAGATGGATAACTTAGGAGCAGGGCAAAAAAAGGGTTCAGGAAAAATGCAGCTGCCCCTGCTGGATACAAAAAAAAAATCTAGTCTTGTATCAGAAACTATTTTGCCTCCTGGCAATCCACTGGCTTTTCTCCAGAGCCCCCAAAGCTAAAAATTTGCAGAAATACATCTTTAGGGCTTTCTGGGTCTCCCTGGAGAGTGCCATGCTTCAGCACGAACCGCTGAATCTTCCCACTCAGAAGCAATTTAGAAAAATCAGAGCTGCAAAGAGAGATGGTGAGACACAGCGTTCCTCTGTGCGCTCACCCGCCCTGGCAGGGAGGATAGAGCGGCAGCATTTGCCTGTTCTGAATGGAAGGGACCATGAGGGATGCAGCCGCACACGTGATGTATAAGACCTGGTGGGGCCAGGCTGAGGGTCCCTCTGTTTCACCCCAGCCTGCCGTTCCAGATGCTTGGAAGCGCCCCCAGGGCTGTCTGGCGCGTGCTCGTCATCCTCTGAAGACGCAGCTAAGCAGACTCAGGACACTGCCCTTTTCAGCTGCTGGCGCAACATTTTGTGCTTAGGACACACTCGGGCCTCAGATGGCCTGTGATGCCCAATAAAACTGTACCAGATTTTATCACCCTGACCTAAGCTAATTTAATTCTCTCAGCCAACATACACAGGTATCAACATCAAACCAAACAGAAGTCGTATTTACAGGCAAAACCAAATGACAACAGGTCCTATTCAGTTCTGGAAGCTTCAAACCCACTGAAAAGAGCACGGTGACTTTTTTCCTCTGTCACCCGATATTATCTAATACCCTAACAGCCACCGTGACAGATATGTCACACAGTTTTCTCCGGAAATTGCGAAACTTTCCTACATTTCTCAGACCCTGACCTTATCCTCCAACTGGTGCTGACCCTTGGTCTGGGCACCCGGAAATCCCATCTTCTCCATTAGGGTCACACATAACTTATTATAGAATCGTGGGCTGGGACCGCAAGCTCCCTTCCAGTTCAGCCACTGAAGCCTCCATTTATTTCATGAAAAATCACCCCCGTCCTCTAGCCTGCACCACTGATTCGGTAAAAGCCCCATCAGTCCTGCCCATAAAATCTGGTGAGTGATGAAACCTGCGGCCGGAGCCATTAGAGGAAAGGCCTGCAAGGGCCTGTTTCTAAGGACCTGCTTAATTCAGGCTGCAGTGAGAAGGAAGTGACTTTTTTTTGATCAAGGTCAGCTGTGCCCAAGTACGAGCCAGAGTCTCCAGGCTGCATACCTGACCCTGAATTAGTGAGGTTAACGACTGCACGAAGCCACAGTCAGAATATTTCATTCATGCATTTGTTTCTATCCTCTGCCGGCCCAAACTCAGGCCTCCACCGACAGCATGGCCACTCTTTGCTCAACTGCCTCCATCCTGGAAGACTGGGAATTCCATGGTGGTAGAACTCTTTACCATTCAGGCGGTGATGCAGGGAGGGAGACGGTCCTAGTGAAGCCCCACACCAGCCTTTCAACAACCCACAGGAAATCCGTTACTATGTCCAGGGCACTTACAGCCCTTCCGCCAGGCCACTGACGGCATCACGCCTGGCAGACTCCTACACTCTCTACAACCACCTCTCCCCTTTGCAATTTCCAAAACACTTTCACACCTCTCTGCATGCTGGGTACCTCAATGAGCTAATGGTATCCCTAGTTTACAAAACTAAAACCTAGAGGAGTTAAGTGATTTGCTTAAGGACACCTAAATGACAAGACTAATGTGTTGGGGTCACCTCACTAGAATTAGTAGCAGAGTTGAGACTAGAATTTGGGTTTCCATGGGCTCCCTGTAGGGTGGGGAGGAGGGGAGCAGGAGTCTGGGGAGCACGTTCCTTTCTGCCCCTTCTAGAAGCCAACATGCTAACTAACAGCTGATGGGGCCAAGCAGGTGTGCCAAATTCCCCGACCAGCAGCCATGCTTCTTGGAAATGGAGCAGCTCCTCAGGCACGAGACATGTATCTGGGCAAAGCGGATGCCCTGGAGAGTGGTTCATGCTGAGCGGGACACGTTTGGGAGCTCGTTGTCATTGGTCACTACTATTAGCCAGCCCGTAGCACTGCTGTTATGACTTCTTAAACTGCATGCGGACCACGGCTACTTTCTCCAATTCAGCTTGACTCTCAACTCCCTCTTAAGTCCCTTTATTTTAATTTTTAACATTAACCCCAGTGCTGTGACGCCGTGGACCTGGCAACACTGGCTTTGGAGCTTGTCGCATCGGCCACCTCTTTTTCCCTCTCCTGCCCCCAAGCCATTTTCCAACCTTGGATTAGTCCTGCTGTTTCCTTCAGATCCTTCCTTCGCTCACAGAGAAGTGCAAAAACCTAATCTAAAAGCTTCTTCCTTTAAACTATTCTAGAGTCACAGTGGTTGGCATTTCAACCGCTCCACATAAAAAGAGATTCCATAAAATACTCTTAAGAAAATAATTGCACATTGTCCTCTGTTTCTCATCTCCTTTAATCCTTTTCTCAGATATGGCCACCATAATTAAATGCAATATTCTGGATGTCAAACTAAAATTCACAGCTTTGATAAATATTAGGCGATGAAGCTATTTATAAAATATATAATTTGAAAATCTGGCATTTCACGTACTATGATTATTTCTTCTCTGTGAAGACTAAGTGCTTAGCCACGTGGAAGGCACTGCCAGGAAGGGAAGTTAATAAGGATGCGCACTTGTGAGTTTCAGCTATTTCCGAATTTCGAATGAGCTGGAGACAAAGTCTCCTTGTAAAGAACAAAGAGAGGAAGAGGGAGAACAAGAAAGGAGAAAAGCCCTACATGCAAAGTGATTACATTGTGATTTTGAAAACGAGTCTCTTCCTCTACGCATCAGTCTCCCGGCGATTCTGGGAGCTGGGTGGATTCTAATGCTAATGGAGTGTCTCATGGAACAGCTCAGAGGGGGTGTCCTACCAGGAGGTCGACCATGTTGGGCTTGTTGTTCCTCAGTGTCTTCACAGCGTGGAAGACATCCACGGTTCTCTGGTGCCGGAGCATCTCACACACGATGCTGATGGCGCAGAATGTCCCACTGCGGCCTCCCCCGTTCCTGTCATGAAAGAGATCAGATGGCTGCACTTTACACCGCATCTCGCAAACACCTGTGGAAACGAGCTGTTTAAACCCTGGCCAACCAATAGCAACGAAGGGCTGTGAGACCGAGGGACCGCCTACCTGGGCAGATGCTTTTAATTAAAGCAAACAGAGCAAGCCATCCGCAATGTCTGGCCACAGGTCACCTGACTAAGAGCCTTTCCCAGCTCCGCTCAGCCCTGGTCACATTCTCTGATACAGCACTTCATCGATAAGGGCCCAGGTAGAAAATTTTCAGTGAACCTTATTTAGGGTCTGCCAGGAAAATTGGTGTGACAAGTATGGGTTATGTTCAAAGACGTATCTGGCCTTTAAGAACATTCCTTAGCGGCCGGGCGCGGTGGCTGAAGCCTGTAATCCCAGCACTTTGGGAGGCTGAGGTGGGCGGATCACGAGGTCAGGAGATCAAGACCATCCTGGCTAACACGGCGAAACACCGTCTCTATTTAAAAAATACAAAAAATTAGCCACTCGTGGTGGCGGGCGCCTGTAGTCCCAGCTATTTGGGAGGCTGAGGCAGGAGAATGGCGTGAACCCGGGAGGCGGAGCTTGCAGTGAGCCCAGATTGTGCTACTGTACTGCACTCCAGCCTGGGTAACAGAGTGAGACTCCATCTCAAAAACAACAACAACAACAAAACATCCATTAGCATTTCATTATTTATCTATAAAACAGCGGCAATTTTTAAAGAAAACTTTTTACTCCGAACCCATTTTAGATGTGCAGAAATGCTGTAAAAATCGCATAGAGAATGCATATTCAGCTTCCCTGATGTGAATACCTGATATGTCCACAGCGCATTATGCAAACCGAGAACGTGATGCTGGGAGAATACTATTAACTAAACCACAGACTGTAGCCATATCTCACTAGTTCCTCCACGAATGTCCTTTCTCTGGTCCAGGATCCAATCGTGGATGTAGCTGCCCTATCCCCTTAGCTTCCTTCAGTCAGTAACACTTCCTCAGTCTTTCCTTGTGTTTCCTGACCTTGACACTTTTGAAGAGCACTGATCAGTGATTTTGTAGAATATAAAGAATGTAGAACACAGAAGTAGAAAGTAGCTGTCAACCCCAGCCACAATCTGAGAAGTCATCACAAACTACAACATGTAGACCATCCCTTCATTTGGGTTTGTCTCACGTCTTCTCATGGCTGGAAACAAGGCCGTGCACTTCGGTAAGAAAACCAGAGAGGGGATGTTACCTCCTCCCAGGGGTTCAGGATGTTCCTCTGTCTTATTACTGGTGATGTTCACTTGCTCACTTGTTAAGATGGTGTCCGCCAGATTTTCTCACTATGAAGTTATCACCTTTCTCTTTGCAGTCAATAAATATCTGGGGGGGAAGATATTTAGGTCTATGCAAATATCTGGTTTCTCGCCCACTGATTTGAGCATCCGCTGGTGGATCTTGTCTGCAACAATTATCACGGTGGTGTTTGCCTAATGGTGATTTCTTGTTTCCCTCTCTTTGAAGATTCTACCCTAAGAAAGAGCTGTCTCTTTTTCCCCATTAAATTATTTATTTGCTTATTTATTTTATGATTTATTTCAGTGTGAGCTTATACATAATAATGTTATTCTATTTTAGCTAATAATGTTAGCTAAAATCCGATGGTACTAATATTGATTTTGTTCATATTGTTTCAGCTTTGGCCAGTGACAGCTCCAACAGGGTAGCTCTTTTGTTCTTTTCTGACAAGCCCCCAACCTTTCTTCTTTCTTTACTTCCTGCAACCACATGATGGTCCAGGCTCATTCCGCACTATTCCTGCACCAACTCTGCAGTCCCTCTTTCCTCAAGGAAATAAGGGACCTTTTTTTTTTGAGACAGAGTCTCACTCTGTCGCCCAGGCTGGAGTGCAGTGCCGGATCTCAGCTCACTGAAAGCTCCGCCTCCTGGGTTCATGCCATTCTCCTGCCTCAGCCTCCCATGTAGCTGGGACTACAGGCGCCCGCCACCACGCTCAGCTAATTTTTTTTGTATTTTTTTTAGTAGAGACGGAGTTTCGCCGTGTTAGCCAGGATGGTCTCCATCTCCTGACCTCGTGATCCGCCCACCTCAGCCTCTCAAAGTGCTGGGATTACAGGTGTGAGCCACTGTGCCCAGCCATGGGACCTTTTTATTTTCAAACACAGTATAAGTATCATACCTAAAATAACAAACACTACTGTTTTAAAATAATCAAATTTCTAGTCTGCGTTGCAATTTCCCAGATTGTTTCTTTCAGCTGCTTTTTAAAAAATCCACATTTAGGCAAAGGCCACAGATTGGATTTGGTTGGTATGTCTTGCAAATTTATTTTAATCTGTGAGCTCCTCTTTGCTCTCTCTTTTTTCTTGGGAATTTATTTGTTGAGGAAACAAGGTCATCTGTCCTGCAGAGAGTCCCACATCCTAGATTTTTCTCATTCATCACATCTCTGTGGTATCATTCAACACGCTGCTTTCTAACTCTGCATTTCCTGTAAATTGGTAGGTAGTTCCAGGGCTTGATAAGAATTCAAAATTTATTTATTTATACAAGGATACTTAAAGTATACTTTCATTAGGAAGCAAGCCAAAAATATCTGGTTTTATGCTTTTAAGAGTGGTTTTAAGAGTGATCATCGTGTTTGGATATCAGCTTGATCAGCCCATTATGAAATTCCGAATCAGCTTTTTAACTGAAGTATAATATGCCTACAATAAAGACCATTAGTAGACAGCTCACTCTATTTTTACCAATGCATATACCACGTAACCACCACTCAGATCAAGATACAAACCACGGTCAGTCCCCAGTAGGCTCCCTCACATTCCCTCCTCAACAATACCATCAGTATCACCAAAGAGAATCCATTCTTAAGCCTAGCATCATCAGTTGCTTTCACCTGTTCTTCAGCTTTGTATAAATGGAACCATACACTATGTCTTTTCCTGAGACTGGCTTATTTCACTCTGTGTTGTCTGTGTGAGAATCACCCACAGTGTTATATTGGTAGTTTATTCTTTTATATGGCTAAGGAGAATTCCACTGAATGAATACCCACTGTACAATTTATCCAACAGCTGGTGAATGTTTGGGCTGTTTCTAGTTTTTAAATACTATGAGTAAACTTGTGATAAGCTTATCTTTTGGCAGATGATTCATTTCTGCGTCATTTCTCTAAGAAAAGAAGAGCTCAGCCTCAGAGTGCCTGTACGTTTAGCTTTGGTAAATGCTGTCAGTTTCCAAATGGTTGTACAGTATTTACTTCCTTCCTACAGTGTATACGAGTTCCAGTTACTCCACAGTTTCACTAACACTTGGGATTATTATTTATTTGTCTGTCTTTAAAATTTCAGCCATTCTGGTGAGTACACAGTACCATCTGATCCACAGTAGCATATGATCCGTTATTTGCCTAAAAACGAATAATGCTGAGTAGCTTTTCTATGCTCATTGGCTATTTGGGACTTCTTTTTTTTTTCCTTCTTCAATGAAGTACCTGTCAAGTTTTTTGCCCATTTAATAAATTGAGTTGTCTACCATTTTCCTATTGGCTTGCAGTACAGCAGTTAATAAAACATTGTAGCCGAGTCCCTTGTCAGACACATGTATTAGAAAACTCTCCTCCCACTGCCTTGCTTTTTCACCCTCTTATTGACGTCTTTTGATGAAGAGAAGGGTTTAATTTTAATGAAAGTCCAATTTGTCAGTCTTTCTTTTAAGGCTAGTGTTCTGTGTCCTGTTTAACAAATCTACCTGTGTTCATGGAGATTTTCTCCTGTGTTTTCTTCTAGAAGCTTTGTTGTTTCACTTTCCCTGTTCGGTCTACCATCTATGTGAAAGGGATTCTGTACATGGAGTGAGGGAGACCAATGTGTCCAGGCAGTCTCCCCCACCCTCTGCAGTGCTGTGTTGCGTTGGCATCTTTGTTGTAAGTCAGATGACGCCGAGGTATGGATCTGTCCCTAGACTGTCTCTTCTGCTAATTAGAAGAGTAGCTGTTTTCCATCCTTGCATTAACATTACACCACTTTTCCCATCAGCTTTGCACCTAATGCTTTTGGCAGCTGTTGAAGACCACTGTCTAATCCATTATTTTCATCAAGAGTTGCAAAGTGGTGAAATCTTAATTCTATCCATTTAATCTAGTTTTATTAGCTGGGAGACACGTATAAAGAAAAACACTCCCTATTTGCATACCTTGAGTATCTGTGGCTCAAAGCACCCTGCAGGTCTTGTCTCAGCCAGGAACTCTCCACCCACAGCCATTAGGTGGCGCTACACTATGCTGAATGCCATGCTCTTACCTCCAAGAGGAACACTGGAGTGGTCTGATTCTTTCCTGGCCAGTACTGGGGGATGCCAATGTAAACTAATTTTGTTTCTTATAGCTAAAAAAAAAACCTCTTAGAGTTAGATATATAAATGTAAACCAAAATAAACATTCTCACCAGGCCTAGGTCTCATGCCCACCTTGATGCTAAGAGAGCAAGAGACAGTTCCACATGGACCAAGGCGGGGCTTCAGAGAGGGAGGAATGTTCCAAAGAATAATCAAGGTTCTCTCAGCGGAAAATGGGAATAGATGCTGCACCGGCAGGACAGAAGAAACAACGGATGCCTCCCACCGTCCACTGTGAAGAACAGCTGATTGCTTTAGGTTTTACATGGAACAGCAATGTCACTGTTTAGTTCTGTGGTCACAGCTGCCTCTGGGAAGAGTGTTGTTGACAAGGTGCAGTGATTTAAGAAATCTTTATGTCTTCTTGTTAGGCCTGTCCCGGTGCCTCAACTTCTTCTAGTCACTAGTAACTTAGTCCTGTGGGTTAAAGCACTGACCCTTTTTAGAAAGTACTAATCCCGGGGGAGGGGGGCGGGGGAATGTACATCTAGCTCAGATGCTGGTCTCCAGATGCAGGCAGGGATATCTGCAAACATTTTTAGTATTTTAGAAAAACCTGACATATCTAATAATACAAATGAACTACAATATTAATATTTTTTGCTGGGATTTTATCATCTCAGCGTGAGCCTCTTATTCTGATCAGAGGTCGGATCCGGATTGAAGAGAAATAAAAATAGGGATGTGGACTGCTAATGAATTTTTTTTGTCATTTTCTTGATAGAGTTTTTTTTTTTTTTTTGAGATGGAGTCTCGCTGTGTCCCCCAGGCCTGAGTGCAGTGGTGCGATTTCGGCTCACCGCAAGCTCCGCCTCCTGGGTTCACGCCATTCTCCTGCCTCAGCCTCCTGAGTAGCTGGGACTACAGGCGCCCGCCACCATGCCCGGCTAATTTTTTGTATTTTTAGTAGAGACGGGGTTTCACCGTGTTAGCCAGGATGGTCTTGATCTCCTGATCTTGTGATCTGCCCGCCTTGGCCTCCCAAAGTGCTGGGACTACAGGTGTGAGCCACTGCGCATGGCCGATAGAGATTTTTTAGTGCACTGGGTCCAGGAGAAGAAAGTGGGGATGACAGCAACTAGAGAAAGGTGAGGTTGATAAACTGCTTTTTAGAGGACAAAAGATTGGGACTTTTGGTTGAAGACAACTGTGGGTAGGTTCTTACAGCTCTTTCCAAAGGAGTATCAGTTTCCCGCAGGATGAGACACTATCGTGTTTGATTGCTGAGAGGCAGGCAGAGTCCTGGGCCTCCCGGGAGACCCCGCAGGCCCGGGGTAGGAGGTGGCACTGCATCAGACAAGGGCACTCACTGGAGAGTAACCCACGCCCTGAGCCAGGTCTGCAACTTTAACTAGGCTTGACCTACCCGGAGTGAATATTTTGCCTTCAATTTAAGAGAGATCTCAGTGTGTACTTCTAATGATACTTCACTGAAAAGTGACATATGCGTATACTTTAAATTTCCCCCAATTCTCTAAGCATCTTCCTTAACTGCCACGACTTTCTAATTGCCTGTTCTATTAAGCCGATTCCAGCTGGTTGATTAGCTACATATCATTGCCAATTAGAAAATGCAGGTAAAAGTGCTTTGAGAAGCGTGGCATTCTCTATTCAGTGGCTCTCAACCTTATTATCTCAACACACTGAAATCACCTAGGCATTTTAAAAACACACCCATGTGTGGGCCCAACTGCCAGAGATTTTGATCTAATTGGTTGGGGTGTGGCCTGTGTGTGGGCTTTTTTTTTTTTTTTTTTTTCATTTAAAGCTCCTCAAATAATTCTTAATGTGCAGGTAAGGCTGGGAGCCATGTGGAGCAGGGGTGGCCACATCTAGCACCTGCAAAACCTGCTGGCCTGGAAGCCCCATTTTGGGGACACTGGCTGTAACCAAATCCTCCCAATATACACATTCTCTCAAGAAGCATGCACGCACGTGCACACACACACACACCAGTTCCTTTGAGACCTCTGATGTGATTTCCAATTGAATAATCAAACAACGTGATGGTAAACTGGCTTTGGCTGGTGGGATGGAGCCCTGAGTTGTAGCATTTGTTCATTTCCATGATGTAAATCCTTCTACCATGGATGAATTCAAGTTACCAACAGTTGAAGACGCAGCTCAGAAAATTCCTGAAAACGTAACAATTGGCTCTCAAGAACCGGTGTTTTTTTTTTTTTTTTCTCCAGGGGAGAGGGTTCCTGATCAAAGGGTCAGTGCTTGTTTATACAGCAGTGGCACACCATCCAAATGAAGGATGTGCATATCCTGTTTCCTGAAAGGCCAACCAATCCCTCACTGAGTGTCACGACTACCCCTTCACCTAGACCTACTTATTTCTTCTCCATTTCTAGTGAAACAAAAGACAGAGAAATAGGAGGTGAGAGCGAGTGTGGGGTCTGGCTGTTCTTCAATGAAGAGCTCTGTCAGGCACTTACAAGCAGTGCACAACCGTGCGGCCTTCCCCGCCGTTGTACTCCTCTTGCCATTTGTCCACCTGGCGAATGAGCTTCAAGAAGGAGCGCTTGGACACGGGTGTGTCCCTGTACATCGGCCAGCCCAGGAACTGGAATTGCTGCACCATCCGATATCCGTCTTGGGGCTACAAAGAACCAGGCAACAATGAGGGAGAGGAAAGAAAACAGGCATTATTTACTGAATTCCAGTGGGCTGCTGCCACCTACTTGATCTTCCCATTATTAAAGGCGAGTCCTGCCTACAAATTACCAAGGTGGCTTCTGCTGGCCTGAAGAGTTATGGTTTTTAATCTCGAGCAGTTAAAAACAACCAGGGGGTTGAAATGACAGGCCAGACAAATACGAGTGAGGCAGAATGCTTCCCATTCTGCAAAAGCCAAGAGAAAAATAACACAGCATAAGCACTGACCACATTGTCATGTTAAGCGGTAAAATAACTTCAATTACAGGTAAATTACAGGTAATGAATAATTTAAAACCTGGAGATGTCTGTGAGCTCAGTGTGAAGATAGAGAACACTGCTTCCTGTGAGCATAATACGGTTTTGCTTATTGATGTTGAATCTTGCTAAGATAGCAATAGTTAATTAATCCTCAGTCATAGTGAAATAGAATTGCAGAATTCAAAAAAGTGTTACCTAGCTGATGGTAGAAACATGAAAACAGCTTTAATCTGGCCATGGCTAAGTCACCTGGACTGTATCTTCTGTGGCCTTCAGTGGCACCTAACACGGGTGACACTCTCTTCCTGTCAACATGCTTTCCTCACTGGCTGGTCCTTCTCCCACAGCAGTCCCTCCCTCCTGCTCTCTCTGCCTCAGTCTCCCCTTCTCCCAGACCACTTGCTGACAGAAGCCCCCAGGCTCAACCCCTAGGGCGCTTCCTCTTTTTCTGCCTCGCATTTGATTTCATTCATGCTCATGGCTTTAGATATTACCAATATCCCAGTAAGTCACAAATTCATATATCTGGTTCAGCCCTCTCTCTTGAATTTCACCCTTATATTTTCAAAGGCCCACCTGATATTCCCACTTAGGGGCCTAACAGTCATCCCAAACCTAGTATGTCTACAATTGAGCTTCTGATCCTCTCTCCATAATGCCCCCCACCCCCAAACAATCCGGTTACACGGGCAGCCTGGGCAACACCTCAGTCAGTGTCCATTCCATCACCCTAGCTCTCAGGACAGGAACCTTGAGTCCCCTCCATTCCCGGGGATCGTGCTGGCTCTACCTTCAGAAAATATCAGAACCTCCCCCTTCTCGTGACCTCCACTCCTGCTCCCTCCCATCTCACCATGATCTCCTCTCTCATCCTGTCATTTCTCACGAGGATTATCCCGACAGCCTCCTGATGCCTCTCTCCTCCAGCCTGTTCTCAACACAGGTGCCAGAGTGCTCCTTTTAAAATGTAAATTACACCACTGGATTCTTGCACGCAAAACTCTGTAATGGCTCCTTACTTCCTTCAGAGCAAAAGCCCAAATGCTGACAGTGACTGCCAGGCCCTTCGACCCGGGGCCCCCAAGCCACTGTCCTTCCAGGTGAACTGCTCACTCCCCATCAGCTACTCTTGCCTCTGCTCACTGAGCCTGGGCCCCACACCTCCTTGCTGTCCTGGCACTCACTTTGGGGAACACACCTTGGGCCCTCTGCACTGAACCCTCCTTCTGCCTAGGAAGCTGCCTCCCCAGAGAGCCTCAGTGCTCTCTGGCCTTCTCCGTCTTGGCTCACAGGGCACACATGCTTACAACAGAGCGTGCTTCCGCTGTGCAAGGCCCTAGCACTTTCTAACCCCCCTACTGACTTTCCAGTAGAATTTGTCACTTCCTAACTTACTGCATCTGTTATTATATCTGTTATTTATTGTCTGATTTCTGACAATAATTCTTTGCTTGACCAAACTTTCGCCAGGCTCCTGAACCTTCTCCTAGGCCTATCCATGAACTTCCTTGTAAAATCCAGTTCTAGCAATTTCTGCTAAGTCACCGTGGCAAGAACCACCCACCCTCAATGTCTGATCATATCTGATACCTGATCAGGTTCCTCACCCTCCACCACTCCCCAGGTATGTCTCCAGCCAGACAGCTGAGGGTCTGCCTTCAGCCAGAATCCTGTTAGGTCAGTTTAGCCAGAACCCCCCTTACTCTTGATGCCTCCCCTTAGTAATTTTCCATCCACTGACCCCCACCCTGCCTGTTGGCTATAAATTCCTGCCTGCCTATGCCATACTCGGAGTCGAGCCCACTCTCTCTCGTCCGCTGCAAGGTCCTGTGACAGGGGTCCCTGCAACTATCATGATGGTCTTGAATAAAGTCTGCCTTGCTGTGCTTTAATAAGTATCATTACTTTCTAAATACTGCTCCCGTTATAACGTAAGCTCCGTAAGGTCAGGAATTTGTGCTTTTTTGGTTCACTGACATGTTCCAAACTCCTGGAACAGTGACTGACATAGAGTAAGTGCTCCAAATAGTCAATGAGTGAGAAAATAAATGAAGCCATAATCACAAGCACGATGGGCCCGTCTCTTACTCTGGCTGCATTGTAAATACGGAATATCCTGCTGATGATGTCCTCTTCTAGGTCAGCAGAGACAAACTCCACCTGGATGGGGCCGTGTCTGTGCACTCCGTTTTCTGGCCAGTACTGTGGACACAACTGAATTCAAAACATATAAACACAGGGTTAATTAAAAGAGGAAATTTACTCCTAACTTGGATAAGGTTAGTACTGACATTCATTAATCCTTTTTCTTTTTTTTTTCCTAAGAGATAGGGTCTTGCTCTGTCTCCCCAGCTGGAGTGCAATGGTGTGATCATGGCTCACTGCAGCCTTGAACTCCTGGGCTCAAGCAACTCTTGCCCCTAAACCTCTCAGGTAGCTGGGGCCACAGGTGTGTGCTACCATGCCTGGCTAATTTTTGTGTTTTTGGAGAGACAGGGATCTCGTTACGTTGCCCAGGCTGGTCTTGAATCCCTCTTCTCCAGTGATCCTCCTGCCTCGGCCTCCCAGATGGCTGGGATTACAGGTGTGGGATGCTGTGTTTGGAGACATCATTCAGGAATTCTGAAGACTTCACTGACTCCCTTTGTTTTCTTTTCTTTCTCTCTTCTCCTCCCAGCAATGCGGGCTTTTGGACTTCCTTGCTAGCTGATTCCTCAACTCCACCTGTCCTTTTCCTGGGACTTTTCCTTCATTTTCTCAGAAAGCACCTTTTAGCCATGAGTAATTCTGCTTTCCTATGAGGTCATGTGAATGGCAGTCGCCATGTCCCCTTGTGCATGGTGAAAGGAACTCTCATCAGGCCCCAGGGAGAGGCACCAGGTGCCACCCCAGGATGTAAGGTACTCAAGATGGCTATACAAGTCTTAATGCCCAGATCTCCATGCTCTGCTGGCGGGGACTGCGAGTGGATTTTATAACCACTATTGGGAATAAGGCTATTTTGTGACAAGGTTGGGAACTGATGACATTGTTGGGTTGCATTTTTATGTTCCAGTCCAAACCCTCGCAGCTCAGATCTAGCAAATCTGTTGTAATAAGAGTAAATGCTTCACTGTTTTACCTGGAAGTGGCCTAATTAAAAAAGCAATTTCCTAGAGCCTCAAACTCTAGCTATTGTTGATACTGAGTAACTAGAACTTTTGCATGAATGTAAATGCACAACTCAGTGCAGTAGGAGTGGTGCTGGGCATGGTGGCTTATGAAGGTGCTTATTAGCTAGCACCCCACAAAATTCCTACCCTTGGAAACAGTCAGGAAAGAAGAACTGCTAAGATTTTTCTCTTCAAAAACCCTTCTTAAAGCCCCGAAACCTTAATAGGCATTTAAAGTTTGAAATTACAGGGACTTCTTATTCCTATGACTTTTTTTAAGTAGCATCTACCTTTTTTTTTTTTTTTTTTTTTGAGACACAAGCTGCCTTTGTTGCCAGGCTGGAGTGCAGTGATATGATCTCGGCTCACCGCAACCTCCCGGGTTCAAGCGATTCTTCTGCCTCAGCCTCCTGAGTAGTTGGGACTACCGGCATGCGCCACCACGCCTGGCTAATTTTTGTGTCTTTACTAGAGAGGGGGTTTCACCATGTTGGCCAGGATGGTCTCGATCTCTTGACCTCATGATCCGCCCACCTCGGTCTCCCAAAGTGCTGGGATTACAGATGTGAGCCACCGTGCCCAGCCGCATCTAAGTTTTATCTTTCTGATTTAGCTGAGGGACAGGTGGCCTATGGAAAGGCAAGGAGAGAACTACTTTATTATATAACCTGTTCTATACTGGGCCAAGAGCAGAGGAAGACAATCACCTAATTTTATGCAGAATGATGTGTCAGAAAAGGAGGATCCACTGGTTGAATTTCTAGATGAGTTCTATTTTCCAAAGGATCTAAAATCTCATTGTCCAAGGTTGCTAAGGTTGATTTATACCCAAGATTGCAGGATAGTTTTCAGTGAGCAGCAGGTCAGCCGAAATGGCAATATCTCTCTCTCCATCACAGAACAGTTAAGGTGGGATTTTATAAGTAAGAATGAAAGTAGGGTAACCAAGGGTGCTTTTTATGTTAGCTAAGCTGATAGTATTTTAAAAATTACATTTATTTATTTTTAAATAATGCTTCCATGAAATATTTCCTTCCTCACCAGCACTTCCTGGTGACAAGTTATAAAACTGCCTTGTCAAATAATAGCATGCTGATGTTTATTTTCTTTTTGATGCCCAAGGGTACCCACTGTTAAAATTAACAGGCATTATGATGGTAAGCCAAGATATTTATAAAAGCTGTAACATGCACATTTGAACCGTTCTGCCCATTTTTCTACTGCCTGAACTTACTCTGCTTTCTGCTTGCTTTCTTCGTTCAAGCTCCTGGCCAAAAGCTTGCCACTTACACCAAAGAAATATGAGTGACGCGGCTTGTGCTTGCCTCTTGGCACGTTGCATTCTATGCTCTGCCCAAGTAAACCATGTAGAAAATGGCTTAAATGGTGCATAACACGTCCGTGAACTGGACCTATAAATACTTAAAATCGTTGAGTGCTATTCTTGTAGAATTGCAAAGCCTTTACATTCAAATGCTCAGTTTAGTGTTGGCTAAAAGACTGAATCCCAGGAGCCTCTTTTCTCTCACTCTGAAAATCAGCTCTGTTTGCTGAATAGAACTGGAGTCTTTTTGTCTCTCTTACCCATGAGCCAGCCAAGACTTGGTTTGAGTCCAGATAGTTCGGGTTTAGAATGCGGCTTTAGAATTCCAGTGCAGTTGTTCAAAAAGAACACACTAGAATCACTGATGTCTTGTTCACTAATATGAACAAAAATATCTCCACATTTCAGGATTCACATGAAGAAAAAAACCATAATGGTTCTAAATAAGGAAGAAGTCCCTTATTCTATAAGTGTCTGTGACTTAAGACTCCAGAATAGGTGAAATTTCAGCCATGCCACTGTAAGTTAGAACATCAGGATACTTGGTTCTATTTTGAGTTGGGTCTTTGAAGCTTCCCAAGCCATGGTGTCTACTTGTCTTTATAAATGACCGTAAGCTAACCTTCTCAGAGCATCAGTGGGGAAGAGTTTTAAAATATTTAAGCTTCTTAAGCCAAAAGGACTGGATAAGAACAAAGATTATCATCATTATTTCATTAACCAGCTTTCAGGCGAGAGCTTTGACAATATAATGCAGTGCCTCAGACATAATTAAAAACCTTACAGAACTGAATTGAATGTCCATGCCATTTATGGTTGGATGATGGCAAGAAAATAGATTGTAGGAAGGAAAAATCTGGCCTTGATGTCTAGTTGGGATGCTGAAATGCTTCAGACCTTTTTTTTTGTTTGTTTTTTGTTTGTTTGTTTGTTTTTAAGAAAAAGAAAGAATTTGTGTCTACTGGACAGGAAATTAATTCAGTTCCAGAACAAGTTGTTTCTTAAAACACGCTAAGGTCAAACTTCCCATAATGCCTACTGTCATGATGGTTGTCTATGACTGGTATAGGCACATCCCAAAGCAATGAATTCATCTCCTAAAGGACCACTGCACTAATGCTTGCCTGACAACCTGCTTCAAGAAAATGTGTCTAACCCTATTACTAACATTGAGTCATCACTGTCCAATTCTTTCTCTTTAATGTTTAACAGTAACTATGCAAAAGCCCCATTTATCATTCCAAACTTCTTTTATCTCCAAGTCCCAGTATTATTTCTTTTTAATATCTTTACCAAAGCATTGAGAAAACTAATTGCTGTGCCTTAAAATTGCTTGCCTGTCTCCACTGTCATCCCAACACTGTCACCCTGCATGACAATCTCTACCTGTAGGCTCCCAGTGAGCTGTGCCAGGAAGCACACAGTTGCTCCAGGAATGGGATCAGGGGCTGTGTCAAATGCTATCTTCCCTTCTTCACTGTCCTCTGGTTTGCTTGCTCTGCTTTGGCTCTGTGATGTTCAGGTTCCTGCTGAGCCCTGACTTGGTCTGTGACCTTGTCAACCTCCAGTGGATATTTCCATCTTTCAGGAACAGCTCAACTTTTGGCCCTGTCTTGCCATGTCACCTCAACCATCTATGATTTCAGCCTGTATTTCTGGTTTCAACTGACTTTCTAACCCCTAATTCCGTCTGATTTTTAACCTTGGTGTTCAGCATCCCCAGTTCTCAACTTCAACTGGCACTTGAGACCTGGCACCAGGGCCTGCACTTCTCAGGTGCAAACAAACTTGACCCCCCGGCACTAGCTCTGACTGTAAGAAGTCCGGGTCTCACCTGGGCAGGATCCACATCATTTAGCATAACTACGGATGTGCAGTGATAATCCAGGACCAGTCTCCAAAAGTCTTTCACTGTGTTTGGCAAAGGATGCTGGGTGACTATAAAAGCTGAAGGCTGTTTATAGCTCTGCAAACACAAACAAGAATGCTCCAGATATACTCAGGAAAATGGGAGGAGAAGAAGCTAAGTTATTTCATGCAGAAGGAAACTTGTGGCGCAGAACACTGAACATGTTTAACAGTTGTTGAATTCTGTCACCATTGTCAGCACCAACATAGATTAAATATAAACTTCTCTGCAGAATAAGAGTGATAAAAGTCTTACTTTGATACCAAGAAAACTTAATTAGTATCTCTTATCAATTTTTAGAAAATTTCTGGTAGAGCGGCAATATCGAATCTATACATGATTATCTTGATGGAGAAAATTTAACTTTACTTTTAAAATTACACATAATTAAAAGTTCTGCTTTTTCTAAAACTTGTTTGCTAGCAATTTGTATGTGTGACAGTGTTCTTACTTCTGCCATAAAGAATACATCTACTTTTTTTACAGCTCTGAAGAGCTTCAAAAAACTTTAGGTACCTTTTATGATATGACACCGATAGAATTAAAATTTCCGCGTTAGCACAGAACACACCCATTCATTCTTTCCATCAACTGAATAGCAACAAGTAAACAGACTGATGGGAAGTAATGAGTTGCGCTTTCCCCTATGTTAACTACAGGCTAAGTTACAGGAAAATGAACTAAAATAATGTTGCAAACCGATTAACCCATTTTCCTGCCATGGTGACTTCACAGCTGTCCCCTGCTCCCCGCGCAGCAGGTTAAAAATCTCAGCGCTCAGAGGGCAACTGTGCCATGTTGCATTTACCGATACTTCTGGCCTGGTGGTCCCTGAGAAACCAAGGATATCATCTCTGACACAAAAACATACGTGGAATCTGAAATCTATTTTTTGTTGGAAACAAAAGTTTGTGTCTTAAAAAACAAAAGGGCTGGTGAGCAGAAGGGGAAGACCCACGCCTGTTCTGCAGTCTCCCCAGTCCAGTCACCCCAGCCTCGGCCCGTGCGCGAAGCAGGGCACTCACGTCCATGAGGGCAGCGTTGATGTAGTTGCTGCTCTCCCCGTCGATGGTGATGAGGAAGGGCAGGCAGCGGTCCGGGGGCAGGATGTCCATGCACCGGTTTTTCTCATGGTTCCGGGGCAACAGCGCGATGCTGCAGTCCTCCACTCGCAGCGTTGGCGTCACCATGTTTAGGGTCTACGTGAGAAAAGAAACGCACGTGAGGACAAGAAGACTTGGCAGCGGACTCCTCTCACGTGCAGTTCTGGAAAGATGCAAACTTCCTGTGGCTGAATGCAAGACGGTCCCCTCCCCTCCGCAGCCCTCCCCTCCCCTCC